>NW_027485360.1:0-41173 GCF_050908995.1 Andrena cerasifolii
CGAGTAAAACGAGTAAAACGAGTAAAACGAGTAAAACGAGTAAAACGAGTAAAACGAGTAAAACGAGTAAAACGAGTAAAACGAGTAAAACGAGTAAAACGAGTAAAACGAGTAAAACTAGTAAAACGAGTAAAACGAGTAAAACGAGCAAAACGAGCAAAACGAGCAAAACGAGCAAAACGAGTAAAACGAGCAAAACGAGTAAAACGAGTAAAACGAGTAAAACGAGTAAAACGAGTAAAACGAGTAAAACGAGTAAAACGAGTAAAACGAGTAAAACGAGTAAAACGAGTAAAACGAGTAAAACGAGTAAAACGAGTAAAACGAGTAAAACGAGTAAAACGAGTAAAACGAGTAAAACGAGTAAAACGAGTAAAACGAGCAAAACGAGTAAAACGAGTAAAACGAGTAAAACGAGCAAAACGAGTAAAACGAGTAAAACGAGTAAAACTAGTAAAACTAGTAAAACTAGTAAAACTAGTAAAACGAGTAAAACGAGTAAAACGAGTAAAACGAGTAAAACGAGTAAAACGAGTAAAACGAGTAAAACGAGTAAAACGAGTAAAACGAGTAAAACGAGTAAAACGAGTAAAACGAGTAAAACGAGTAAAACGAGTAAAACGAGTAAAACGAGTAAAACGAGTAAAACGAGTAAAACGAGTAAAGCTAGTAAAACGAGTAAAACGAGTAAAACGAGTAAAACGAGTAAAACGAGCAAAACTAGTAAAACGAGTAAAACGAGTAAAACGAGGTAAATCGAGTAAAACGAGTAAAACGAGTAAAACGAGTAAATCGAGTAAAACGAGTAATTCGAGTAAAACGAGTAAAACGAGTAAAACGAGTAAAACGAGTAAAACGAGTAAAACGAGTAAAACGAGTAAAACGAGTAAAACGAGTAAAACGAGTAAAACGAGTAAAACGAGTAAAACGAGTAAAACGAGTAAAACGAGTAAAACGAGTAAAACGAGTAAAACGAGTAAAACGAGTAAAACGAGTAAAACGAGTAAAACGAGTAAAACGAGTAAAACGAGTAAATCGAGTAAATCGAGTAAATCGAGTAAAACGAGTAAAACGAGTAAAACGAGTAAAACGAGTAAAACGAGTAAAACGAGTAAAACGAGTAAAACGAGTAAAACGAGTAAAACGAGTAAAACGAGTAAAACGAGTAAAACGAGTAAAACGAGTAAAACGAGTAAAACGAGTAAAACGAGTAAAACGAGTAAAACGAGTAAAACGAGTAAAACGAGTAAAACGAGTAAATCGAGTAAATCGAGTAAATCGAGTAAAACGAGTAAAACGAGTAAAACGAGTAAAACGAGTAAAACGAGTAAAACGAGTAAAACGAGTAAAACGAGTAAAACGAGTAAAACGAGTAAAACGAGTAAAACGAGTAAAACGAGTAAAACGAGTAAAACGAGTAAAACGAGTAAAACGTGAAAAACGAGTAAAACGAGTAAAACGAGTAAAACTAGTAAAACTAGTAAAACGAGTAAAACGAGTAAAACGAGTAAAACGAGTAAAACGAGTAAAACGAGTGAAACGAGTAAAACGAGTGAAACGAGTGAAACGAGTGAAACGAGTGAAACGAGTAAAACGAGTAAAACGAGTAAAACGAGTAAAACGAGTAAAACGAGTAAAACGAGTAAATCGAGTAAAACGAGTAAAACGAGTAAAACGAGTAAAACGAGTAAAACGAGTAAAACGAGTAAAACGAGTAAAACGAGTAAAACGAGTAAAACGAGTAAAACGAGTAAAACGAGTAAAACGAGTAAAACGAGTAAAACGAGTAAAACGAGTAAAACGACTAAAACGACTAAAACGAGTAAAACTAGTAAAACTAGTAAAACTAGTAAAACTAGTAAAACGAGTAAAACGAGTAAAACGAGTAAAACGAGTAAAACGAGTAAAACGAGTAAAACGAGTAAAACGAGTAAAACGAGTAAAACGAGTAAAACGAGTAAAACGAGTAAAACGAGTAAAACGAGTAAAACGAGTAAAACGAGTAAAACGAGTATAACGAGTAAAACGAGTATAACGAGTAAAACGAGTAAAACGAGTAAAACGAGTAAAACGAGTAAAACGAGTAAAACGAGTAAAACGAGTAAAACGAGTAAAACGAGTATATCGAGTAAAACGAGTAAAACGAGTAAAACGAGTAAAACGAGTAAAACGAGTAAAACGAGTAAAACGAGTAAAACGAGTAAAACGAGTAAAACGAGTAAAACGAGTAAAACTAGTAAAACGAGTAAAACGAGTAAAACGAGTAAAACGAGTAAAACGAGTAAAACTAGTAAAACTAGTAAAACGAGTAAAACGAGTAAAACGAGTAAAACGAGTAAGACGAGTAAAACTAGTAAAACTAGTAAAACGAGCAAAACGAGCAAAACTAGTAAATCGAGTAAAACGAGCAAAACGAGCAAAACGAGCAAAACGAGTAAAACGAGTAAAACGTGTAAAACGAGTAAAACGAGTAAAACGAGTAAAACGAGTAAAACGAGTAAAACGAGTAAAACGAGTAAAACGAGCAAAACGAGTAAAACGAGCAAAACGAGCAAAACTATTAAAACGAGTAAAACGAGGAAAACGAGTAAAACGAGTAAAACGAGTAAAACGAGTAAAACGAGTAAATCGAGTAAAACGAGTGAAACGAGTAAAACTAGTAAAACGAGCAAAACGAGCAAAACTAGTAAAACGAGTAAAACGAGGAAAACGAGTAAAACGAGCAAAACGAGTAAAACGAGCAAAACGAGCAAAACGAGTAAAACGAGCAAAACGAGTAAAACGAGCAAAACGAGTAAAACGAGTAAAACGAGTAAAACGAGTAAAACGAGTAAAACGAGTAAAACGAGTAAAACGAGTAAAACGAGTAAAACGAGTAAAACGAGTAAAACGAGTAAAACGAGTAAAACGAGTAAAACGAGTAAAACGAGTAAAACGAGTAAAACGAGTAAAACGAGTAAAACGAGTAAAACGAGTAAAACGAGTAAAACGAGTAAAACGAGTAAAACTAGTAAAACGAGTAAAACGAGTAAAACGAGTAAAACGAGTAAAACGAGTAAAACGAGTAAAACGAGTAAAACGAGTAAATCGAGTAAAACGAGTAAAACGAGTAAAACGAGTAAAACTAGTAAAACGAGTAAAACGAGTAAAACGAGTAAAACGAGTAAAACGAGTAAAGCGAGTAAAACGAGTAAAACGAGTAAAACGAGTAAAACGAGTAAAACGAGTAAAACGAGTAAAACGAGTAAAACGAGTAAAACGAGTAAAACGAGTAAAACGAGTAAAACGAGTAAAACGAGTAAAACGAGTAAAACGAGTAAAACGAGTAAAACGAGTAAAACGAGTAAAACGAGTAAAACGAGTAAAACGAGTAAAACGAGTAAAACGAGTAAAACGAGTAAATCGAGTAAAACGAGTAAAACGAGTAAAACGAGCAAAACGAGTAAAACGAGTAAAACGAGTAAAACGAGTAAAACGAGTAAAACGAGTAAAACGAGTAAAACGAGTAAAACGAGTAAAACGAGTAAAACGAGTAAAACGAGTAAAACGAGTAAAACGAGTAAAACGAGTAAAACGAGTAAAACGAGTAAAACGAGTAAAACGAGTAAAACGAGTAAAACGAGTAAAACGAGTAAAACGAGTAAAACGAGTAAAACGAGTAAAACGAGTAAAACGAGTAAAACGAGTAAAACGAGTAAAACGAGTAAAACGAGTAAAACGAGTAAAACGAGTAAAACGAGTATAACGAGTAAAACGAGTATAACGAGTAAAACGAGTAAAACGAGTAAAACGAGTAAAACGAGTAAAACGAGTAAAACGAGTAAAACGAGTAAAACGAGTAAAACGAGTAAAACGAGTAAAACGAGTAAAACGAGTATATCGAGTATATCGAGTAAAACGAGTAAAACGAGTAAAACGAGTAAAACGAGTAAAACGAGTAAAACGAGTAAAACGAGTAAAACGAGTAAAACGAGTAAAACGAGTAAAACTAGTAAAACGAGTAAAACGAGTAAAACGAGTAAAACGAGTAAAACGAGTAAAACTAGTAAAACTAGTAAAACGAGTAAAACGAGTAAAACGAGTAAAACGAGTAAGACGAGTAAAACTAGTAAAACTAGTAAAACGAGCAAAACGAGCAAAACTAGTAAATCGAGTAAAACGAGCAAAACGAGCAAAACGAGCAAAACGAGTAAAACGAGTAAAACGTGTAAAACGAGTAAAACGAGTAAAACGAGTAAAACGAGTAAAACGAGTAAAACGAGTAAAACGAGTAAAACGAGTAAAACGAGTAAAACGAGAAAAACGAGTAAAACGAGTAAAACGAGTAGAACGAGTAAAACGAGTAAAACGAGTAAAACGAGTAAAACGAGTAAAACGAGTAAAACGAGTAAAACGAGTAAAACGAGTAAAACGAGTAAAACGAGTAAAACGAGTAAAACGAGTAAAACGAGTAAAACGAGTAAAACGAGTAAAACGAGTAAAACGAGTAAGACGAGTAAAACTAGTAAAACGAGTAAAACGAGTAAAACGAGTAAAACGAGTAAAACGAGTAAAACGAGTAAAACGAGTAAAACGAGTAAAACGAGTAAAACGAGTAAAACGAGTAAAACGAGTAAAACGAGTAAAACGAGTAAAACGAGTAAAACGAGTAAAACTAGTAAAACGAGTAAAACGAGTAAAACGAGTAAAACGAGTAAAACGAGTAAAACTAGTAAAACTAGTAAAACAAGTAAAACGAGTAAAACGAGTAAAACGAGTAAGACGAGTAAAACTAGTAAAACTAGTAAAACGAGCAAAACGAGTAAAACGAGTAAAACGAGTAAAACGAGTAAATCGAGTAAAACGAGTAAAACGAGTAAAACGAGTAAAACGAGTAAAACGAGTAAAACGAGTAAAACGAGTAAAACGAGTAAAACGAGTAAAACGAGTAAAACGAGTAAAACGAGTAAAACGAGTAAAACGAGTAAAACGAGTAAAACGAGTAAAACGAGTAAAACGAGTAAAACGAGTAAAACGAGTAAATCGAGTAAAACGAGTAAAACGAGTAAAACGAGTAAAACGAGTAAAACGAGTAAAACGAGTAAAACGAGTAAAACGAGTAAAACGAGTAAAACGAGTAAAACGAGTAAAACGAGTAAAACGAGTAAAACGAGTAAAACGAGTAAAACGAGTAAAACGAGTAAAACGAGTAAAACGAGTAAAACGAGTAAAACGAGTAAAACGAGTAAAACGAGTAAAACTAGTAAAACGAGTAAAACGAGCAAAACGAGCAAAACGAGCAAAACGAGTAAAACGAGCAAAACGAGTAAAACGAGCAAAACGAGTAAAACGAGGAAAACGAGTAAAACGAGTAAAACGAGTAAAACGAGTAAAACGAGTAAAACGAGTAAAACGAGTAAAACGAGTAAAACGAGTAAAACGAGTAAAACGAGCAAAACGAGTAAAACGAGTAAAACGAGTAAAACGAGTAAAACGAGTAATTCGAGTAAAACGAGTAAAACGAGTAATTCGAGTAAAACGAGTAAAACGAGTAAAACGAGTAAAACGAGTAAAACGAGTAAAACGAGTAAAACGAGTAAAACGAGTAAAACGAGTAAAACGAGTAAAACGAGTAAAACGAGTAAAACGAGTAAAACGAGTAAAACGAGTAAAACGAGTAAAACGAGTAAAACGAGTAAAACGAGTAAATCGAGTAAATCGAGTAAATCGAGTAAAACGAGTAAAACGGGTAAAACGAGTAAAACGAGTAAAACGAGTAAAACGAGTAAATCGAGTAAAACGAGTAAAACGAGTAATTCGAGTAAAACGAGTAAAACGAGTAATTCGAGTAAAACGAGTAAAACGAGTAAAACGAGTAAAACGAGTAAAACGAGTAAAACGAGTAAAACGAGTAAAACGAGTAAAACGAGTAAAACGAGTAAAACGAGTAAAACGAGTAAAACGAGTAAAACGAGTAAAACGAGTAAATCGAGTAAATCGAGTAAATCGAGTAAAACGAGTAAAACGAGTAAAACGAGTAAAACGAGTAAAACGAGTAAAACGAGTAAAACGAGTAAAACGAGTAAAACGAGTAAAACGAGTAAAAACGAGTAAAACGAGTAAAACGAGTAAAACGAGTAAAACGTGTAAAACGAGTAAAACGAGTAAAACGAGTAAAACTAGTAAAACTAGTAAAACGAGTAAAACGAGTAAAACGAGTAAAACGAGTAAAACGAGTAAAACGAGTGAAACGAGTAAAACGAGTGAAACGAGTGAAACGAGTAAAACGAGTAAAACGAGTAAAACGAGTAAAACGAGTAAAACGAGTAAAACGAGTAAATCGAGTAAAACGAGTAAAACGAGTAAAACGAGTAAAACGAGTAAAACGAGTAAAACGAGTAAAACGAGTAAAACGAGTAAAACGAGTAAAACGAGTAAAACGAGTAAAACGAGTAAAACGACTAAAACGACTAAAACGAGTAAAACTAGTAAAACTAGTAAAACTAGTAAAACTAGTAAAACGAGTAAAACGAGTAAAACGAGTAAAACGAGTAAAACGAGTAAAACGAGTAAAACGAGTAAAACGAGTAAAACGAGTAAAACGAGTAAAACGAGTAAAACGAGTAAAACGAGTAAAACGAGTAAAACTAGTAAAACGAGTAAAACGAGTAAAACGAGTAAAACGAGTAAAACGAGTAAAACGAGTATAACGAGTAAAACGAGTATAACGAGTAAAACGAGTAAAACGAGTAAAACGAGTAAAACGAGTAAAACGAGTAAAACGAGTAAAACGAGTAAAACGAGTAAAACGAGTATATCGAGTAAAACGAGTAAAACGAGTAAAACGAGTAAAACGAGTAAAACGAGTAAAACGAGTAAAACGAGTAAAACGAGTAAAACGAGTAAAACGAGTAAAACGAGTAAAACGAGTAAAACGAGTAAAACGAGTAAAACGAGTAAAACTAGTAAAACGAGTAAAACGAGTAAAACGAGTAAAACGAGTAAAACGAGTAAAACTAGTAAAACTAGTAAAACGAGTAAAACGAGTAAAACGAGTAAAACGAGTAAGACGAGTAAAACTAGTAAAACTAGTAAAACGAGCAAAACGAGCAAAACTAGTAAATCGAGTAAAACGAGCAAAACGAGCAAAACGAGCAAAACGAGTAAAACGAGTAAAACGTGTAAAACGAGTAAAACGAGTAAAACGAGTAAAACGAGTAAAACGAGTAAAACGAGTAAAACGAGTAAAACGAGTAAAACGAGAAAAACGAGTAAAACGAGTAAAACGAGTAGAACGAGTAAAACGAGTAAAACGAGTAAAACGAGTAAAACGAGTAAAACGAGTAAAACGAGTAAAACGAGTAAAACGAGTAAAACGAGTAAAACGAGTAAAACGAGTAAAACGAGTAAAACGAGTAAAACGAGTAAGACGAGTAAAACTAGTAAAACGAGTAAAACGAGTAAAACGAGTAAAACGAGTAAAACGAGTAAAACGAGTAAAACGAGTAAAACGAGTAAAACGAGTAAAACGAGTAAAACGAGTAAAACGAGTAAAACGAGTAAAACTAGTAAAACGAGTAAAACGAGTAAAACTAGTAAAACTAGTAAAACGAGTAAAACGAGTAAAACGAGTAAAACGAGTAAGACGAGTAAAACTAGTAAAACTAGTAAAACGAGCAAAACGAGCAAAACTAGTAAAACGAGTAAAACGAGCAAAACGAGCAAAACGAGCAAAAACGAGTAAAACGAGTAAAACGAGTAAAACGTGTAAAACGAGTAAAACGAGTAAAACGAGTAAAACGAGTAAAACGAGTAAAACGAGTAAAACGAGTAAAACGAGTAAAACGAGTAAAACGAGTAAAACGAGTAAAACGAGTAAAACGAGTAAAACGAGTAAAACGAGTAAAACGAGTAAAACGAGTAAAACTAGTAAAACGAGTAAAACGAGTAAAACGAGCAAAACGAGCAAAACGAGCAAAACGAGCAAAACGAGTAAAACGAGCAAAACGAGTAAAACGAGTAAAACGAGTAAAACGAGTAAAACGAGTAAAACGAGTAAAACGAGTAAAACGAGTAAAACGAGTAAAACGAGTAAAACGAGTAAAACGAGTAAAACGAGTAAAACGAGTAAAACGAGTAAAACGAGTAAAACGAGTAAAACGAGTAAAACGAGTAAAACGAGTAAAACGAGTAAAACGAGTAAAACGAGTAAAACGAGTAAAACGAGTAAAACGAGTAAAACGAGCAAAACGAGTAAAACGAGTAAAACGAGTAAAACGAGCAAAACGAGTAAAACGAGTAAAACGAGTAAAACTAGTAAAACTAGTAAAACTAGTAAAACTAGTAAAACGAGTAAAACGAGTAAAACGAGTAAAACGAGTAAAACGAGTAACACGAGTAAAACGAGTAAAACGAGTAAAACGAGTAAAACGAGTAAAACGAGTAAAACGAGTAAAACGAGTAAAACGAGTAAAACGAGTAAAACGAGTAAACGAGTAAAACGAGTAAAACGAGTAAAACGAGTAAAACTAGTAAAACGAGTAAAACGAGTAGAACGAGTAAAACGAGTAAAACGAGTAAAACGAGTAAAACGAGTAAAACGAGTAAAACGAGTAAAACGAGTAAAACGAGTAAAACGATTAAAACGAGTAAAACGAGTAAAACGAGTAAAACGAGTAAAACGAGTAAAACGAGTAAAACGAGTAAAACGAGTAAAACGAGTAAAACGAGTAAAACGAGTAAAACGAGTAAAACGAGTAAAACGAGTAAAACGAGTAAAACGAGTAAAACGAGTAAAACGAGTAAAACGAGTAAAACTAGTAAAACGAGCAAAACGAGCAAAACGAGCAAAACTAGTAAAACGAGTAAAACGAGGAAAACGAGTAAAACGAGCAAAACGAGTAAAACGAGCAAAACGAGCAAAACGAGTAAAACGAGTAAAACGAGTAAAACGAGTAAAACGAGTAAAACGAGTAAAACGAGTAAAACGAGTAAAACGAGTAAAACGAGTAAAACGAGTAAAACGAGTAAAACTAGTAAAACGAGTAAAACGAGTAAAACGAGTAAAACGAGTAAAACGAGTAAAGCGAGTAAAACGAGTAAAACGAGTAAAACGAGTAAAACGAGTAAAACGAGTAAAACGAGTAAAACGAGTAAAACGAGTAAAACGAGTAAAACGAGTAAAACGAGTAAAACGAGTAAAACGAGTAAAACGAGTAAAACGAGTAAAACGAGTAAAACGAGTAAAACGAGTAAATCGAGTAAAACGAGTAAAACGAGCAAAACGAGTAAAACGAGCAAAACGAGCAAAACTATTAAAACGAGTAAAACGAGGAAAACGAGTAAAACGAGTAAAACGAGTAAAACGAGTAAAACGAGTATAACGAGTAAATGGAGTAAAACGAGTGAAACGAGTAAAACTAGTAAAACGAGCAAAACGAGCAAAACTAGTAAAACGAGTAAAACGAGGAAAACGAGTAAAACGAGCAAAACGAGTAAAACGAGCAAAACGAGCAAAACGAGTAAAACGAGCAAAACGAGTAAAACGAGCAAAACGAGTAAAACGAGTAAAACGAGTAAAACGAGTAAAACGAGTAAAACGAGTAAAACGAGTAAAACGAGTATATCGAGTAAAACGAGTAAAACGAGTAAAACGAGTAAAACGAGTAAAACGAGTAAAACGAGTAAAACGAGTAAAACGAGTAAAACGAGTAAAACGAGTAAAACTAGTAAAACGAGTAAAACGAGTAAAACGAGTAAAACGAGTAAAACGAGTAAAACTAGTAAAACTAGTAAAACGAGTAAAACGAGTAAAACGAGTAAAACGAGTAAGACGAGTAAAGCTAGTAAAACTAGTAAAACGAGCAAAACGAGCAAAACTAGTAAAACGAGTAAAACGAGCAAAACGAGCAAAACGAGCAAAACGAGTAAAACGAGTAAAACGTGTAAAACGAGTAAAACGAGTAAAACGAGTAAAACGAGTAAAACGAGTAAAACGAGTAAAACGAGTAAAACGAGTAAAACGAGTAAAACGAGTAAAACGAGTAAATCGAGTAAAACGAGTAAAACGAGTAAAACGAGTAAAACGAGTAAATCGAGTAAAACGAGTAAAACGAGTAAAACGAGTAAAACGAGTAAAACGAGTAAAACGAGTAAAACGAGTAAAACGAGTAAAACGAGTAAAACGAGTAAAACGAGTAAAACGAGTAAAACGAGTAAAACGAGTAAAACGAGTAAAACGAGTAAAACGAGTAAAACGAGTAAAACGAGTAAAACGAGTAAAACGAGTAAAACGAGTAAAACGAGTAAAACGAGTAAAACGAGTAAAACGAGCAAAACGAGTAAAACGAGCAAAACGAGCAAAACTAGTAAAACGAGTAAAACGAGGAAAACGAGTAAAACGAGTAAACGAGTAAAACGAGTAAAACGAGTAAAACGAGTAAAACGAGTAAAACGAGTAAAACGAGTAAAACGAGTAAAACGAGTAAAACGAGTAAAACGAGTAAAACGAGTAAAACGAGTAAAACGAGTAAATCGAGTAAAACGAGTAAAACGAGTAAAACGAGTAAAACTAGTAAAACGAGTAAAACGAGTAAAACGAGTAAAACGAGTAAAACGAGTAAAACGAGTAAAACGAGTAAAACGAGTAAAGCGAGTAAAACGAGTAAAGCGAGTAAAACGAGTAAAACGAGTAAAACGAGTAAAACGAGTAAAACGAGTAAAACGAGTAAAACGAGTAAAACGAGTAAAACGAGTAAAACGAGTAAAACGAGTAAAACGAGTAAAACGAGTAAAACGAGTAAAACGAGTAAAACGAGTAAAACGAGTAAAACGAGTAAAACGAGTAAAACGAGTAAAACGAGTAAAACGAGTAAAACGAGTAAAACGAGTAAAACGAGTAAAACGAGTAAAACGAGTAAAACGAGTAAAACGAGTAAAACGAGTAAAACGAGTAAAACGAGTAAAACGAGTAAAACGAGTAAAACGAGTAAAACGAGTAAAACGAGTAAAACGAGTAAAACGAGTAAAACGAGTAAAACGAGTAAAACGAGTAAAACGAGTAAAACGAGTAAAACGAGTAAAACGAGTAAAACGAGTAAAACGAGTATAACGAGTAAAACGAGTATAACGAGTATAACGAGTAAAACGAGTAAAACGAGTAAAACGAGTAAAACGAGTAAAACGAGTAAAACGAGTAAAACGAGTAAAACGAGTAAAACGAGTAAAACGAGTATATCGAGTATATCGAGTAAAACGAGTAAAACGAGTAAAACGAGTAAAACGAGTAAAACGAGTAAAACGAGTAAAACGAGTAAAACGAGTAAAACGAGTAAAACTAGTAAAACGAGTAAAACGAGTAAAACGAGTAAAACGAGTAAATCGAGTAAAACTAGTAAAACTAGTAAAACGAGTAAAACGAGTAAAACGAGTAAAACGAGTAAGACGAGTAAAACTAGTAAAACTAGTAAAACGAGCAAAACGAGCAAAACTAGTAAATCGAGTAAAACGAGCAAAACGAGCAAAACGAGTAAAGCGAGTAAAACGAGTAAAACGAGTAAAACGAGTAAAACGAGTAAAACGAGTAAAACGAGTAAAACGAGTAAAACGAGTAAAACGAGTAAAACGAGTAAAACGAGTAAACGAGTAAAACGAGTAAAACGAGTAAAACGAGTAAAACGAGTAAAACGAGTAAAACGAGTAAAACGAGTAAATCGAGTAAAACGAGTAAAACGAGCAAAACGAGTAAAACGAGCAAAACGAGCAAAACTATTAAAACGAGTAAAACGAGGAAAACGAGTAAAACGAGTAAAACGAGTAAAACGAGTAAAACGAGTATAACGAGTAAATGGAGTAAAACGAGTGAAACGAGTAAAACTAGTAAAACGAGCAAAACGAGCAAAACTAGTAAAACGAGTAAAACGAGGAAAACGAGTAAAACGAGCAAAACGAGTAAAACGAGCAAAACGAGCAAAACGAGTAAAACGAGCAAAACGAGTAAAACGAGCAAAACGAGTAAAACGAGTAAAACGAGTAAAACGAGTAAAACGAGTAAAACGAGTAAAACGAGTAAAACGAGTAAAACGAGTATATCGAGTAAAACGAGTAAAACGAGTAAAACGAGTAAAACGAGTAAAACGAGTAAAACGAGTAAAACGAGTAAAACGAGTAAAACGAGTAAAACTAGTAAAACGAGTAAAACGAGTAAAACGAGTAAAACGAGTAAAACGAGTAAAACTAGTAAAACTAGTAAAACGAGTAAAACGAGTAAAACGAGTAAAACGAGTAAGACGAGTAAAGCTAGTAAAACTAGTAAAACGAGCAAAACGAGCAAAACTAGTAAAACGAGTAAAACGAGCAAAACGAGCAAAACGAGCAAAACGAGTAAAACGAGTAAAACGTGTAAAACGAGCGAGTAAAACGAGTAAAACGAGTAAAACGAGTAAAACGAGTAAAACGAGTAAAACGAGTAAAACGAGTAAAACGAGTAAAACGAGTAAATCGAGTAAAACGAGTAAAACGAGTAAAACGAGTAAAACGAGTAAATCGAGTAAAACGAGTAAAACGAGTAAAACGAGTAAAACGAGTAAAACGAGTAAAACGAGTAAAACGAGTAAAACGAGTAAAACGAGTAAAACGAGTAAAACGAGTAAAACGAGTAAAACGAGTAAAACGAGTAAAACGAGTAAAACGAGTAAAACGAGTAAAACGAGTAAAACGAGTAAAACGAGTAAAACGAGTAAAACGAGTAAAACGAGTAAAACGAGTAAAACGAGCAAAACGAGTAAAACGAGCAAAACGAGCAAAACTAGTAAAACGAGTAAAACGAGGAAAACGAGTAAAACGAGTAAACGAGTAAAACGAGTAAAACGAGTAAAACGAGTAAAACGAGTAAAACGAGTAAAACGAGTAAAACGAGTAAAACGAGTAAAACGAGTAAAACGAGTAAAACGAGTAAAACGAGTAAAACGAGTAAATCGAGTAAAACGAGTAAAACGAGTAAAACGAGTAAAACTAGTAAAACGAGTAAAACGAGTAAAACGAGTAAAACGAGTAAAACGAGTAAAACGAGTAAAACGAGTAAAACGAGTAAAGCGAGTAAAACGAGTAAAGCGAGTAAAACGAGTAAAACGAGTAAAACGAGTAAAACGAGTAAAACGAGTAAAACGAGTAAAACGAGTAAAACGAGTAAAACGAGTAAAACGAGTAAAACGAGTAAAACGAGTAAAACGAGTAAAACGAGTAAAACGAGTAAAACGAGTAAAACGAGTAAAACGAGTAAAACGAGTAAAACGAGTAAAACGAGTAAAACGAGTAAAACGAGTAAAACGAGTAAAACGAGTAAAACGAGTAAAACGAGTAAAACGAGTAAAACGAGTAAAACGAGTAAAACGAGTAAAACGAGTAAAACGAGTAAAACGAGTAAAACGAGTAAAACGAGTAAAACGAGTAAAACGAGTAAAACGAGTAAAACGAGTAAAACGAGTAAAACGAGTAAAACGAGTAAAACGAGTAAAACGAGTAAAACGAGTAAAACGAGTAAAACGAGTAAAACGAGTAAAACGAGTAAAACGAGTAAAACGAGTATAACGAGTAAAACGAGTATAACGAGTATAACGAGTAAAACGAGTAAAACGAGTAAAACGAGTAAAACGAGTAAAACGAGTAAAACGAGTAAAACGAGTAAAACGAGTAAAACGAGTAAAACGAGTATATCGAGTATATCGAGTAAAACGAGTAAAACGAGTAAAACGAGTAAAACGAGTAAAACGAGTAAAACGAGTAAAACGAGTAAAACGAGTAAAACGAGTAAAACTAGTAAAACGAGTAAAACGAGTAAAACGAGTAAAACGAGTAAATCGAGTAAAACTAGTAAAACTAGTAAAACGAGTAAAACGAGTAAAACGAGTAAAACGAGTAAGACGAGTAAAACTAGTAAAACTAGTAAAACGAGCAAAACGAGCAAAACTAGTAAATCGAGTAAAACGAGCAAAACGAGCAAAACGAGCAAAACGAGTAAAACGAGTAAAACGTGTAAAACGAGTAAAACGAGTAAAACGAGTAAAACGAGTAAAACGAGTAAAACGAGTAAAACGAGTAAAACGAGTAAAACGAGAAGAACGAGTAAAACGAGTAAAACGAGTAGAACGAGTAAAACGAGTAAAACGAGTAAAACGAGTAAAACGAGTAAAACGAGTAAAACGAGTAAAACGAGTAAAACGAGTAAAACGAGTAAAACGAGTAAAACGAGTAAAACGAGTAAAACGAGTAAGACGAGTAAAACTAGTAAAACGAGTAAAACGAGTAAAATGAGTAAAACGAGTAAAACGAGTAAAACGAGTAAAACGAGTAAAACGAGTAAAACGAGTAAAACGAGTAAAACGAGTAAAACGAGTAAAACGAGTAAAACGAGTAAAACGAGTAAAACGAGTAAAACTAGTAAAACGAGTAAAACGAGTAAAACGAGTAAAACGAGTAAAACGAGTAAAACTAGTAAAACTAGTAAAACGAGTAAAACGAGTAAAACGAGTAAAACGAGTAAGACGAGTAAAACTAGTAAAACTAGTAAAACGAGCAAAACGAGTAAAACGAGTAAAACGAGTAAAACGAGTAAATCGAGTAAAACGAGTAAAACGAGTAAAACGAGTAAAACGAGTAAAACGAGTAAAACGAGTAAAACGAGTAAAACGAGTAAAACGAGTAAAACGAGTAAAACGAGTAAAACGAGTAAAACGAGTAAAACGAGTAAAACGAGTAAAACGAGTAAAACGAGTAAAACGAGTAAAACGAGTAAATCGAGTAAAACGAGTAAAACGAGTAAAACGAGTAAAACGAGTAAAACGAGTAAAACGAGTAAAACGAGTAAAACGAGTAAAACGAGTAAAACGAGTAAAACGAGTAAAACGAGTAAAACGAGTAAAACGAGTAAAACGAGTAAAACGAGTAAAACGAGTAAAACGAGTAAAACGAGTAAAACTAGTAAAACGAGTAAAACGAGTAAAACGAGCAAAACGAGTAAAACGAGCAAAACGAGCAAAACGAGCAAAACGAGCAAAACGAGTAAAACGAGCAAAACGAGTAAAACGAGTAAAACGAGTAAAACGAGTAAAACGAGTAAAACGAGTAAAACGAGTAAAACGAGTAAAACGAGTAAAACGAGTAAAACGAGTAAAACGAGTAAAACGAGTAAAACGAGTAAAACGAGTAAAACGAGTAAAACGAGTAAAACGAGTAAAACGAGCAAAACGAGTAAAACGAGCAAAACGAGTAAAACGAGCAAAACGAGTAAAACGAGTAAAACGAGTAAAACTAGTAAAACTAGTAAAACTAGTAAAACTAGTAAAACGAGTAAAACGAGTAAAACGAGTAAAACGAGTAAAACGAGTAAAACGAGTAAAACTAGTAAAACGAGTAAAACGAGTAAAACGAGTAAAACGAGTAAAACGAGCAAAACTAGTAAAACGAGTAAAACGAGTAAAACGAGTAAAACGAGTAAATCGAGTAAAACGAGTAAAACGAGTAAAACGAGTAATTCGAGTAAAACGAGTAAAACGAGTAATTCGAGTAAAACGAGTAAAACGAGTAAAACGAGTAAAACGAGTAAAACGAGTAAAACGAGTAAAACGAGTAAAACGAGTAAAACGAGTAAAACGAGTAAAACGAGTAAAACGAGTAAAACGAGTAAAACGAGTAAAACGAGTAAAACGAGTAAAACGAGTAAAACGAGTAAAACGAGTAAAACGAGTAAAACGAGTAAAACGAGTAAATCGAGTAAATCGAGTAAATCGAGTAAAACGAGTAAAACGAGTAAAACGAGTAAAACGAGTAAAACGAGTAAAACGAGTAAAACGAGTAAAACGAGTAAAACGAGTAAAACGAGTAAAACGAGTAAAACGAGTAAAACGAGTAAAACGAGTAAAACGAGTAAAACGTGTAAAACGAGTAAAACGAGTAAAACGAGTAAAACTAGTAAAACTAGTAAAACGAGTAAAACGAGTAAAACGAGTAAAACGAGTAAAACGAGTAAAACGAGTAAAACGAGTGAAACGAGTGAAACGAGTGAAACGAGTGAAACGAGTGAAACGAGTAAAACGAGTAAAACGAGTAAAACGAGTAAAACGAGTAAAACGAGTAAAACTAGTAAAACTAGTAAAACGAGTAAAACGAGTAAAACGAGTAAAACGAGTAAGACGAGTAAAACTAGTAAAACTAGTAAAACGAGCAAAACGAGCAAAACTAGTAAAACGAGTAAAACGAGCAAAACGAGCAAAACGAGCAAAACGAGTAAAACGAGTAAAACGTGTAAAACGAGTAAAACGAGTAAAACGAGTAAAACGAGTAAAACGAGTAAAACGAGTAAAACGAGTAAAACGAGTAAAACGAGTAAAACGAGTAAAACGAGTAAATCGAGTAAAACGAGTAAAACGAGTAAAACGAGTAAAACGAGTAAATCGAGTAAAACGAGTAAAACGAGTAAAACGAGTAAAACGAGTAAAACGAGTAAAACGAGTAAAACGAGTAAAACGAGTAAAACGAGTAAAACGAGTAAAACGAGTAAAACGAGTAAAACGAGTAAAACGAGTAAAACGAGTAAAACGAGTAAAACGAGTAAAACGAGTAAAACGAGTAAAACGAGTAAAACGAGTAAAACGAGTAAAACTAGTAAAACGAGTAAAACGAGTAAAACGAGCAAAACGAGCAAAACGAGCAAAACGAGCAAAACGAGTAAAACGAGCAAAACGAGTAAAACGAGTAAAACGAGTAAAACGAGTAAAACGAGTAAAACGAGTAAAACGAGTAAAACGAGTAAAACGAGTAAAACGAGTAAAACGAGTAAAACGAGTAAAACGAGTAAAACGAGTAAAACGAGTAAAACGAGTAAAACGAGTAAAACGAGTAAAACGAGTAAAACGAGTAAAACGAGTAAAACGAGTAAAACGAGTAAAACGAGCAAAACGAGTAAAACGAGTAAAACGAGTAAAACGAGCAAAACGAGTAAAACGAGTAAAACGAGTAAAACTAGTAAAACTAGTAAAACTAGTAAAACTAGTAAAACGAGTAAAACGAGTAAAACGAGTAAAACGAGTAAAACGAGTAACACGAGTAAAACGAGTAAAACGAGTAAAACGAGTAAAACGAGTAAAACGAGTAAAACGAGTAAAACGAGTAAAACGAGTAAAACGAGTAAAACGAGTAAAACGAGTAAAACTAGTAAAACGAGTAAAACGAGTAAAACGAGTAAAACGAGTAAAACGAGTAAAACGAGCAAAACTAGTAAAACGAGTAAAACGAGTAAAACGAGTAAAACGAGTAAATCGAGTAAAACGAGTAAAACGAGTAATTCGAGTAAAACGAGTAAAACGAGTAATTCGAGTAAAACGAGTAAAACGAGTAAAACGAGTAAAACGAGTAAAACGAGTAAAACGAGTAAAACGAGTAAAACGAGTAAAACGAGTAAAACGAGTAAAACGAGTAAAACGAGTAAAACGAGTAAAACGAGTAAAACGAGTAAAACGAGTAAAACGAGTAAATCGAGTAAATCGAGTAAATCGAGTAAAACGAGTAAAACGAGTAAAACGAGTAAAACGAGTAAAACGAGTAAAACGAGTAAAACGAGTAAAACGAGTAAAACGAGTAAAACGAGTAAAACGAGTAAAACGAGTAAAACGAGTAAAACGAGTAAAACGAGTAAAACGTGTAAAACGAGTAAAACGAGTAAAACGAGTAAAACGAGTAAAACGAGTAAAACGAGTAAATCGAGTAAAACGAGTAAATCGAGTAAAACGAGTAAAACGAGTAAAACGAGTAAAACGAGTAAAACGAGTAAAACGAGTAAAACGAGTAAGACTAGTAAAACGAGTAAAACGAGTAAAACGAGTAAAACGAGTAAAACGAGTAAAACTAGTAAAATTAGTAAAACGAGCAAAACGAGCAAAACGAGCAAAACGAGCAAAACTAGTAAAACGAGTAAAACGAGCAAAACGAGTAAAACGAGCAAAACGAGCAAAACGAGTAAAACGAGTAAAACGAGTAAAACTAGTAAAACTAGTAAAACTAGTAAAACTAGTAAAACGAGTAAAACGAGTAAAACGAGTAAAACGAGTAAAACGAGTAAAACGAGTAACACGAGTAAAACGAGTAAAACGAGTAAAACGAGTAAAACGAGTAAAACGAGTAAAACGAGTAAAACGAGTAAAACGAGTAAAACGAGTAAAACTAGTAAAACGAGTAAAACGAGTAAAACGAGTAAAACGAGTAAAACGAGTAAAACGAGCAAAACTAGTAAAACGAGTAAAACGAGTAAAACGAGTAAAACGAGTAAATCGAGTAAAACGAGTAAAACGAGTAATTCGAGTAAAACGAGTAAAACGAGTAATTCGAGTAAAACGAGTAAAACGAGTAAAACGAGTAAAACGAGTAAAACGAGTAAAACGAGTAAAACGAGTAAAACGAGTAAAACGAGTAAAACGAGTAAAACGAGTAAAACGAGTAAAACGAGTAAAACGAGTAAAACGAGTAAATCGAGTAAAACGAGTAAAACGAGTAATTCGAGTAAAACGAGTAAAACGAGTAATTCGAGTAAAACGAGTAAAACGTGTAAAACGAGTAAAACGAGTAAAACGAGTAAAACGAGTAAAACGAGTAAAACGAGTAAAACGAGTAAAACGAGTAAAACGAGTAAAACGAGTAAAACGAGTAAAACGAGTAAAACGAGTAAAACGAGTAAAACGAGTAAAACGAGTAAAACGAGTAAAACGAGTAAAACGAGTAAATCGAGTAAATCGAGTAAATCGAGTAAAACGAGTAAAACGAGTAAAACGAGTAAAACGAGTAAAACGAGTAAAACGAGTAAAACGAGTAAAACGAGTAAAACGAGTAAAACGAGTAAAACGAGTGAAACGAGTAAAACGAGTAAAACTAGTAAAACTAGTAAAACGAGTAAAACGAGTAAAACGAGTAAAACGAGTGAAACGAGTAAAACGAGTAAAACGAGTAAAACGAGTAAAACGAGTAAAACGAGTAAAACGAGTAAAACGAGTAAAACGAGTAAAACGAGTAAAACGACTAAAACGAGTAAAACTAGTAAAACTAGTAAAACTAGTAAAACTAGTAAAACTAGTAAAACGAGTAAAACGAGTAAAACGAGTAAAACGAGTAAAACGAGTAAAACGAGTAAAACGAGTAAAACGAGTAAAACGAGTAAAACGAGTATATCGAGTAAAACGAGTAAAACGAGTAAAACGAGTAAAACGAGTAAAACGAGTAAAACGAGTAAAACGAGTAAAACGAGTAAAACGAGTAAAACGAGTAAAACGAGTAAAACGAGTAAAACGAGTAAAACGAGTAAAACGAGTAAAACGAGTAAAACGAGTAAAACTAGTAAAACGAGTAAAACTAGTAAAACGAGTAAAATGAGTAAAACGAGTAAAACGAGTAAAACGAGTAAAACGAGTAAAACGAGTAAAACGAGTAAAACGAGTAAAACGAGTAAAACTAGTAAAACGAGTAAAACGAGTAAAACGAGTAAAACGAGTAAAACGAGTAAAACGAAACGAGTAAAACGAGTAAAACGAGTAAAACGAGTAAAACGAGTAAAACTAGTAAAACGAGTAAAACGAGTAAAACGAGTAAAACGAGTAAAACGAGTAAAACGAGTAAAACGAGTAAAACGAGTAAATCGAGTAAAACGAGTAAATCGAGTAAAACGAGTAAAACGAGTAAAACGAGTAAAACGAGTAAAACGAGTAAAACGAGTAAAACTAGTAAAACGAGTAAAACGAGTAAAACGAGTAAAACGAGTAAAACGAGTAAAACTAGTAAAACTAGTAAAACGAGCAAAACGAGCAAAACGAGCAAAACGAGCAAAACTAGTAAAACGAGTAAAACGAGCAAAACGAGTAAAACGAGCAAAACGAGCAAAACGAGTAAAACGAGTAAAACGAGTAAAACTAGTAAAACTAGTAAAACTAGTAAAACTAGTAAAACGAGTAAAACGAGTAAAACGAGTAAAACGAGTAAAACGAGTAAAACGAGTAACACGAGTAAAACGAGTAAAACGAGTAAAACGAGTAAAACGAGTAAAACGAGTAAAACGAGTAAAACGAGTAAAACGAGTAAAACGAGTAAAACTAGTAAAACGAGTAAAACGAGTAAAACGAGTAAAACGAGTAAAACGAGTAAAACGAGCAAAACTAGTAAAACGAGTAAAACGAGTAAAACGAGTAAAACGAGTAAATCGAGTAAAACGAGTAAAACGAGTAATTCGAGTAAAACGAGTAAAACGAGTAATTCGAGTAAAACGAGTAAAACGAGTAAAACGAGTAAAACGAGTAAAACGAGTAAAACGAGTAAAACGAGTAAAACGAGTAAAACGAGTAAAACGAGTAAAACGAGTAAAACGACTAAAACGAGTAAAACGACTAAAACGAGTAAAACTAGTAAAACTAGTAAAACTAGTAAAACGAGTAAACCGAGTAAAACGAGTAAAACGAGTAAAACGAGTAAAACGAGTAAAACGAGTAAAACGAGTAAAACGAGTAAAACGAGTAAAACGAGTAAAACGAGTAAAACGAGTAAAACGAGTAAAACGAGTAAAACGAGTAAAACGAGTAAAACGAGTAAAACGAGTAAAACGAGTAAAACGAGTAAAACGAGTAAAACGAGTAAAACGAGTAAAACGAGTAAAACGAGTAAAACGAGTAAAACGAGTAAAACGAGTAAAACGAGTAAAACGAGTAAAACGAGTAAAACGAGTAAAACGAGTAAAACGAGTAAAACGAGTAAAACGAGTAAAACGAGTAAAACGAGTAACACGAGTAAAACGAGTAAAACGAGTAAAACGAGTAAAACTAGTAAAACTAGTAAAACTAGTAAAACTAGTAAAACGAGTAAAACGAGTAAAACGAGTAAAACGAGTAAAACGAGTAAAACGAGTAAAACGAGTAAAACGAGTAAAACGAGTAAAACGAGTAAAACGAGTAAAACGAGTAAAACGAGTAAAACGAGTAAAACGAGTAAAACGAGTAAAACGAGTAAAACGAGTAAAACGAGTAAAACTAGTAAAACGAGTAAAACGAGTAAAACGAGTAAAACGAGTAAAACGAGTAAAACGAGTAAAACTAGTAAAACGAGCAAAACGAGCAAAACTAGTAAAACGAGTAAAACGAGTAAAACGAGTAAAACGAGTAAAACGAGTAAAACGAGTAAAACGAGTAAAACGAGTAAAACGAGTAAAACGAGTAAAGCGAGTAAAACGAGTAAAACGAGTAAAACGAGTAAAACGAGTAAAACGAGTAAAACGAGTAAAACGAGTAAAACTAGTAAAACTAGTAAAACGAGCAAAACGAGTAAAACGAGTAAAACGAGTAATTCCAGTAAAACGAGTAAAACGAGTAATTCGAGTAATTCGAGTAATTCGAGTAAAACGAGTAAAACGAGTAAAACGAGTAAATCGAGTAAAACGAGTAAAACGAGTAAAACGAGTAAAACGAGTAAAACGAGTAAAACGAGTAAAACGAGTAAAACGAGTAAAACGAGTAAAACGAGTAAAACGAGTAAAACGAGTAAAACGAGTAAAACGAGTAAAACGAGTAAAACGAGTAAAACGAGTAAAACGAGTAAAACGAGTAAAACGAGTAAAACGAGTAAAACGAGTAAAACGAGTAAAACGAGTAAAACGAGTAAAACGAGTAAAACGAGTAAAACGAGTAAAACGAGTAAATCGAGTAAATCGAGTAAAACGAGTAAATCGAGTAAAACGAGTAAAACGAGTAAAACGAGTAAAACGAGTAAAACGAGTAAAACTAGTAAAACGAGTAAAACTAGTAAAACGAGTAAAACGAGTAAAACGAGTAAAACGAGTAAAACGAGTAAAACGAGTAAAACGAGTAAAACGAGTAAAACGAGTAAAACGAGTAAAACGAGTAAAACGAGTAAAACGAGTAAAACTAGTAAAACGAGTAAAACGAGTAAAACGAGTAAAACGAGTAAAACGAGTAAAACTAGTAAAACTAGTAAAACGAGCAAAACGAGCAAAACGAGCAAAACTAGTAAAACGAGTAAAACGAGCAAAACGAGTAAAACGAGCAAAACGAGGAAATCGAGTAAAACGAGTAAAACGAGTAAAACGAGTAAAACTAGTAAAACTAGTAAAACTAGTAAAACGAGTAAAACGAGCAAAACGAGTAAAACTAGTAAAACGAGTAAAACGAGTAAAACGAGTAAAACGAGTAAAACGAGTAAAACGAGTAAAACGAGTAAAACGAGTAAAACGAGTAAAACGAGTAAAACGAGTAAAACGAGTAAAACGAGTAAAACGAGTAAAACTAGTAAAACGAGTAAAACGAGTAAAACGAGTAAAACGAGTAAAACGAGTAAAACGAGTAAAACGAGCAAAACTAGTAAAACGAGTAAAACGAGTAAAACGAGTAAAACGAGTAAAACGAGTAAAACGAGTAAAACGAGTAATTCGAGTAAAACGAGTAAAACGAGTAATTCGAGTAAAACGAGTAAATCGAGTAAAACGAGTAAAACGAGTAAAACGAGTAAAACGAGTAAAACGAGTAAAACGAGTAAAACGAGTAAAACGAGTAAAACGAGTAAAACGAGTAAAACGAGTAAAACGAGTAAAACGAGTAAAACGAGTAAAACGAGTAAAACGAGTAAAACGAGTAAAACGAGTAAAACGAGTAAAACGAGTAAAACGAGTAAAACGAGTAAAACGAGTAAATCGAGTAAAACGAGTAAAACGAGTAAAACGAGTAAAACGAGTAAATCGAGTAAATCGAGTAAAACGAGTAAAACGAGTAAAACGAGTAAAACGAGTAAAACGAGTAAAACGAGTAAAACGAGTAAAACGAGTAAAACGAGTAAAACGAGTAAAACGAGTAAAACGAGTAAAACGAGTAAAACGAGTAAAACGAGTAAAACGAGTAAAACGAGTAAAACGAGTAAAACGAGTAAAACGAGTAAAACGAGTAAAACTAGTAAAACTAGTAAAACGAGTAAAACGAGTAAAACGAGTAAAACGAGTAAAACGAGTGAAACGAGTAAAACGAGTGAAACGAGTGAAACGAGTGAAACGAGTGAAACGAGTAAAACGAGTAAAACGAGTAAAACGAGTAAAACGAGTAAAACGAGTAAAACGAGTAAATCGAGTAAAACGAGTAAAACGAGTAAAACGAGTAAAACGAGTAAAACGAGTAAAACGAGTAAAACGAGTAAAACGAGTAAAACGAGTAAAACGAGTAAAACGAGTAAAACGAGTAAAACGAGTAAAACGACTAAAACGACTAAAACGAGTAAAACTAGTAAAACTAGTAAAACTAGTAAAACTAGTAAAACTAGTAAAACGAGTAAAACGAGTAAAACGAGTAAAACGAGTAAAACGAGTAAAACGAGTAAAACGAGTAAAACGAGTAAAACGAGTAAAACGAGTAAAACGAGTAAAACGAGTAAAACGAGTAAAACGAGTAAAACGAGTATATCGAGTAAAACGAGTAAAACGAGTAAAACGAGTAAAACGAGTAAAACGAGTAAAACGAGTAAAACGAGTAAAACGAGTAAAACGAGTAAAACGAGTAAAACGAGTAAAACGAGTAAAACGAGTAAAACTAGTAAAACGAGTAAAACTAGTAAAACGAGTAAAATGAGTAAAACGAGTAAAACGAGTAAAACGAGTAAAACGAGTAAAACGAGTAAAACGAGTAAAACTAGTAAAACGAGTAAAACGAGTAAAACGAGTAAAACGAGTAAAACGAGTAAAACGAGTAAAACGAGTAAAACGAGTAAAACGAGTAAAACGAGTAAAACGAGTAAAACGAGTAAAACTAGTAAAACGAGTAAAACGAGTAAAACGAGTAAAACGAGTAAAACGAGTAAAACGAGTAAAACGAGTAAATCGAGTAAAACGAGTAAATCGAGTAAAACGAGTAAAACGAGTAAAACGAGTAAAACGAGTAAAACGAGTAAAACGAGTAAAACTAGTAAAACGAGTAAAACGAGTAAAACGAGTAAAACGAGTAAAACGAGTAAAACTAGTAAAACTAGTAAAACGAGCAAAACGAGCAAAACGAGCAAAACGAGCAAAACTAGTAAAACGAGTAAAACGAGCAAAACGAGTAAAACAAGTAAAACGAGCAAAACTAGTAAAACGAGTAAAACGAGTAAAACGAGTAAAACGAGTAAATCGAGTAAAACGAGTAAAACGAGTAATTCGAGTAAAACGAGTAAAACGAGTAATTCGAGTAAAACGAGTAAAACGAGTAAAACGAGTAAAACGAGTAAAACGAGTAAAACGAGTAAAACGAGTAAAACGAGTAAAACGAGTAAAACGACTAAAACGAGTAAAACGACTAAAACGAGTAAAACTAGTAAAACTAGTAAAACTAGTAAAACTAGTAAAACGAGTAAAACGAGTAAAACGAGTAAAACGAGTAAAACGAGTAAAACGAGTAAAACGAGTAAAACGAGTAAAACGAGTAAAACGAGTAAAACGAGTAAAACGAGTAAAACGAGTAAAACGAGTAAAACGAGTAAAACGAGTAAAACGAGTAAAACGAGTAAAACGAGTAAAACGAGTAAAACGAGTAAAACGAGTAAAACGAGTAAAACGAGTAAAACGAGTAACACGAGTAAAACGAGTAAAACGAGTAAAACGAGTAAAACTAGTAAAACTAGTAAAACGAGTAAAACGAGTAAAACGAGTAAAACGAGTAAAACGAGTAAAACGAGTAAAACGAGTAAAACGAGTAAAACGAGTAAAACGAGTAAAACGAGTAAAACGAGTAAAACGAGTAAAACGAGTAAAACGAGTAAAACTAGTAAAACGAGTAAAACGAGTAAAACGAGTAAAACGAGTAAAACGAGTAAAACGAGTAAAACGAGTAAAACGAGTAAAACTAGTAAAACGAGTAAAACGAGTAAAACGAGTAAAACGAGTAAAACGAGTAAAACGAGTAAAACGAGTAAAACGAGTAAAACGAGTAAAACGAGTAAAGCGAGTAAAACGAGTAAAACGAGTAAAACGAGTAAAACGAGTAAAACGAGTAAAACGAGTAAAACGAGTAAAACTAGTAAAACTAGTAAAACGAGCAAAACGAGTAAAACGAGTAAAACGAGTAATTCGAGTAAAACGAGTAAAACGAGTAATTCGAGTAATTCGAGTAATTCGAGTAAAACGAGTAAAACGAGTAAAACGAGTAAATCGAGTAAAACGAGTAAAACGAGTAAAACGAGTAAAACGAGTAAAACGAGTAAAACGAGTAAAACGAGTAAAACGAGTAAAACGAGTAAAACGAGTAAAACGAGTAAAACGAGTAAAACGAGTAAAACGAGTAAAACGAGTAAAACGAGTAAAACGAGTAAAACGAGTAAAACGAGTAAAACGAGTAAAACGAGTAAAACGAGTAAAACGAGTAAAACGAGTAAAACGAGTAAATCGAGTAAATCGAGTAAAACGAGTAAATCGAGTAAAACGAGTAAAACGAGTAAAACGAGTAAAACGAGTAAAACGAGTAAAACGAGTAAAACTAGTAAAACGAGTAAAACTAGTAAAACGAGTAAAACGAGTAAAACGAGTAAAACGAGTAAAACGAGTAAAACGAGTAAAACGAGTAAAACGAGTAAAACGAGTAAAACGAGTAAAACGAGTAAAACGAGTAAAACTAGTAAAACGAGTAAAACGAGTAAAACGAGTAAAACGAGTAAAACGAGTAAAACTAGTAAAACTAGTAAAACGAGCAAAACGAGCAAAACGAGCAAAACTAGTAAAACGAGTAAAACGAGCAAAACGAGTAAAACGAGCAAAACGAGGAAATCGAGCAAAACGAGTAAAACGAGTAAAACGAGTAAAACTAGTAAAACTAGTAAAACTAGTAAAACTAGTAAAACGAGTAAAACGAGCAAAACGAGTAAAACTAGTAAAACGAGTAAAACGAGTAAAACGAGTAAAACGAGTAAAACGAGTAAAACGAGTAAAACGAGTAAAACGAGTAAAACGAGTAAAACGAGTAAAACGAGTAAAACGAGTAAAACGAGTAAAACGAGTAAAACGAGTAAAACGAGTAAAACTAGTAAAACGAGTAAAACGAGTAAAACGAGTAAAACGAGTAAAACGAGTAAAACGAGTAAAACTAGTAAAACGAGCAAAACTAGTAAAACGAGTAAAACGAGTAAAACGAGTAAAACGAGTAAAACGAGTAAAACGAGTAAAACGAGTAATTCGAGTAAAACGAGTAAAACGAGTAATTCGAGTAAAACGAGTAAATCGAGTAAAACGAGTAAAACGAGTAAAACGAGTAAAACGAGTAAAACGAGTAAAACGAGTAAAACGAGTAAAACGAGTAAAACGAGTAAAACGAGTAAAACGAGTAAAACGAGTAAAACGAGTAAAACGAGTAAAACGAGTAAAACGAGTAAAACGAGTAAAACGAGTAAAACGAGTAAAACGAGTAAAACGAGTAAAACGAGTAAAACGAGTAAAACGAGTAAAACGAGTAAAACGAGTAAACGAGTAAAACGAGTAAAACGAGTAAATCGAGTAAAACGAGTAAAACGAGTAAAACGAGTAAAACGAGTAAATCGAGTAAATCGAGTAAAACGAGTAAAACGAGTAAAACGAGTAAAACGAGTAAAACGAGTAAAACGAGTAAAACGAGTAAAACGAGTAAAACGAGTAAAACGAGTAAAACGAGTAAAACGAGTAAAACGAGTAAAACGAGTAAAACGAGTAAAACGAGGAAAACGAGTAAAACTAGTAAAACTAGTAAAACGAGCA
The DNA here is from genome assembly GCF_050908995.1 of Andrena cerasifolii. Taxonomy (NCBI): domain Eukaryota; kingdom Metazoa; phylum Arthropoda; class Insecta; order Hymenoptera; family Andrenidae; genus Andrena; species Andrena cerasifolii. The sequence goes on from NW_027485360.1 coordinate 26,753, forward strand.
AAACGAGCAAAACTAGTAAAACGAGTAAAACGAGCAAAACGAGTAAAACGAGTAAAACGTGTAAAACGAGTAAAACGAGTAAAACGAGTAAAACGAGTGAAACGAGTAAAACGAGTAAAACGAGTAAAAACGAGTAAAACGAGTAAAACTAGTAAAACGAGCAAAACGAGCAAAACTAGTAAAACGAGTAAAACGAGTAAAACGAGTAAAACGAGTAAAACGAGTAAAACGAGTAAAACGAGTAAAACGAGTAAAACGAGTAAAACGAGTAAAACGAGTAAAACGAGTAAAGCGAGTAAAACGAGTAAAACGAGTAAAACGAGTAAAACGAGTAAAACGAGTAAAACGAGTAAAACGAGTAAAACGAGTAAACCGAGTAAAACGAGTAAAACGAGTAAAACGAGTAAAACGAGTAAAACGAGTAAAACGAGTAAAACGAGTAAAACGAGTAAAACGAGTAAAACGAGTAAAACGAGTAAAACGAGTAAAACGAGCAAAACTAGTAAAACGAGCAAAACGAGCAAAACGAGCAAAACGAGCAAAACGAGTAAAACGAGTAAAACGTGTAAAACGAGTAAAACGAGTAAAACGAGTAAAACGAGTAAAACGAGTAAAACGAGTAAAACGAGTAAAACGAGTAAAACGAGTAAAACGAGTAAAACTAGTAAAACGAGCAAAACGAGCAAAACTAGTAAAACGAGTAAAACGAGTAAAACGAGTAAAACGAGTAAAACGAGTAAAACGAGTAAAACGAGTAAAACGAGTAAAACGAGTAAAACGAGTAAAACGAGTAAAACGAGTAAAACGAGTAAAACGAGTAAAACGAGTAAAGCGAGTAAAACGAGCAAAACGAGTAAAACGAGTAAAACGAGCAAAACGAGTAAAACGAGCAAAACGAGTAAAACGAGTAAAACGAGTAAAACGAGTAAAACGAGTAAAACGAGTAAAACGAGTAAAACGAGTAAAACGAGTAAAACGAGTAAAACGAGTAAAACGAGTAAAACGAGTAAAACGAGTAAAACGAGTAAAACGAGTAAAACGAGTAAAACGAGTAAAACGAGTAAAACGAGTAAAACGAGTAAAACGAGTAAAACGAGTAAAACGAGTAAAACGAGTAAAACGAGTAAAACGAGTAAAACTAGTAAAACTAGTAAAACGAGCAAAACGAGCAAAACTAGTAAAACGAGTAAAACGAGCAAAACGAGCAAAACGAGCAAAACGAGTAAAACGAGTAAAACGTGTAAAACGAGTAAAACGAGTAAAACGAGTAAAACGAGTAAAACGAGTAAAACGAGTAAAACGAGTAAAACGAGTAAAACGAGTAAAACTAGTAAAACGAGCAAAACGAGCAAAACTAGTAAAACGAGTAAAACGAGTAAAACGAGTAAAACGAGTAAAACGAGTAAAACGAGTAAAACGAGTAAAACGAGTAAAACGAGTAAAACGAGTAAAACGAGTAAAACGAGTAAAACGAGTAAAGCGAGTAAAACGAGTAAAGCGAGTAAAACGAGTAAAACGAGTAAAACGAGTAAAACGAGTAAAACGAGTAAAACGAGTAAAACGAGTAAAACGAGTAAAACGAGTAAAACGAGTAAAACGAGTAATTCGAGTAAAACGAGTAAAACGAGTAATTCGAGTAAAACGAGTAAAACGAGTAAAACGAGTAAAACGAGTAAAACGAGTAAAACGAGTAAAACGAGTAAAACGAGTAAAACGAGTAAAACGAGTAAAACGAGTAAAACGAGTAAAACGAGTAAAACGAGTAAAACGAGTAAAACGAGTAAAACGAGTAAAACGAGTAAAACGAGTAAAACGAGTAAAACGAGTAAAACGAGTAAATCGAGTAAAACGAGTAAATCGAGTAAAACGAGTAAAACGAGTAAAACGAGTAAAACTAGTAAAACGAGTAAAACTAGTAAAACGAGTAAAACGAGTAAAACGAGTAAAACGAGTAAAACGAGTAAAACGAGTAAAACGAGTAAAACGAGTAAAACGAGTAAAACGAGTAAAACGAGTAAAACGAGTAAAACGAGTAAAACTAGTAAAACGAGTAAAACTAGTAAAACGAGTAAAACGAGTAAAACGAGTAAAACGAGTAAAACGAGTAAAACTAGTAAAACTAGTAAAACGAGCAAAACGAGCAAAACGAGCAAAACTAGTAAAACGAGTAAAACGAGCAAAACGAGTAAAACGAGCAAAACGAGTAAAACGAGTAAAACGAGTAAAACGAGTAAAACGAGTAAAACGAGTAAAACTAGTAAAACTAGTAAAACTAGTAAAACGAGTAAAACGAGTAAAACGAGTAAAACTAGTAAAACGAGTAAAACGAGTAAAACGAGTAAAACGAGTAAAACGAGTAAAACGAGTAACACGAGTAAAACGAGTAAAACGAGTAAAACGAGTAAAACGAGTAAAACGAGTAAAACGAGTAAAACGAGTAAAACTAGTAAAACGAGTAAAACGAGTAAAACGAGTAAAACGAGTAAAACGAGTAAAACGAGTAAAACGAGTAAAACGAGTAAAACGAGTAAAACGAGCAAAACTAGTAAAACGAGTAAAACGAGTAAAACGAGTAAAACGAGTAAAACGAGTAAAACGAGTAAAACGAGTAAAACGAGTAAAACGAGTAAAACGAGTAAAACGAGTAAAACGAGTAAAACGAGTAAAACGAGTAAAACGAGTAAAACGAGTAAAGCGAGTAAAACGAGTAAAACGAGTAAAACGAGTAAAACGAGTAAAACGAGTAAAACGAGTAAAACGAGTAAAACGAGTAAAACGAGTAAAACGAGTAAAACGAGTAAAACGAGTAAAACGAGTAAAACGAGTAAAACAAAACGAGTAATTCGAGTAAAACGAGTAAAACGAGTAATTCGAGTAATTCGAGTAAAACGAGTAAAACGAGTAAAACGAGTAAAACGAGTAAAACGAGTAAAACGAGTAAAACGAGTAAAACGAGTAAAACGAGTAAAACGAGTAAAACTAGTAAAACGAGTAAAACGAGTAAAACGAGTAAAACGAGTAAAACGAGTAAAACTAGTAAAACTAGTAAAACGAGCAAAACGAGCAAAACGAGCAAAACTAGTAAAACGAGTAAAACGAGCAAAACGAGTAAAACGAGCAAAACGAGTAAAACGAGTAAAACGAGTAAAACTAGTAAAACGAGTAAAACTAGTAAAACGAGTAAAACGAGTAAAACGAGTAAAACGGGTAAAACGAGTAAAACGAGTAAAACGAGTAAAACGAGTAAAACGAGTAAAACGAGTAAAACGAGTAAAACTAGTAAAACGAGTAAAACTAGTAAAACGAGTAAAACGAGTAAAACGAGTAAAACGAGTAAAACGAGTAAAACTAGTAAAACTAGTAAAACGAGCAAAACGAGCAAAACGAGCAAAACTAGTAAAACGAGTAAAACGAGCAAAACGAGTAAAACGAGCAAAACGAGTAAAACGAGTAAAACGAGTAAAACGAGTAAAACGAGTAAAACGAGTAAAACGAGTAAAACTAGTAAAACTAGTAAAACTAGTAAAACGAGTAAAACGAGTAAAACGAGTAAAACTAGTAAAACGAGTAAAACGAGTAAAACGAGTAAAACGAGTAAAACGAGTAAAACGAGTAACACGAGTAAAACGAGTAAAACGAGTAAAACGAGTAAAACGAGTAAAACGAGTAAAACGAGTAAAACGAGTAAAACTAGTAAAACGAGTAAAACGAGTAAAACGAGTAAAACGAGTAAAACGAGTAAAACGAGTAAAACGAGTAAAACGAGTAAAACGAGTAAAACGAGCAAAACTAGTAAAACGAGTAAAACGAGTAAAACGAGTAAAACGAGTAAAACGAGTAAAACGAGTAAAACGAGTAAAACGAGTAAAACGAGTAAAACGAGTAAAACGAGTAAAACGAGTAAAACGAGTAAAACGAGTAAAACGAGTAAAACGAGTAAAACGAGTAAAACGAGTAAAACGAGTAAAACGAGTAAAGCGAGTAAAGCGAGTAAAGCGAGTAAAACGAGTAAAACGAGTAAAACGAGTAAAACGAGTAAAACGAGTAAAACGAGTAAAACGAGTAAAACGAGTAAAACGAGTAAAACGAGTAAAACGAGTAAAACGAGTAAAACGAGTAAAACGAGTAAAACGAGTAAAACGAGTAAAACGAGTAATTCGAGTAAAACGAGTAAAACGAGTAATTCGAGTAATTCGAGTAATTCGAGTAAAACGAGTAAAACGAGTAAAACGAGTAAAACGAGTAAAACGAGTAAAACGAGTAAAACGAGTAAAACGAGTAAAACGAGTAAAACGAGTAAAACGAGTAAAACGAGTAAAACGAGTAAAACGAGTAAAACGAGTAAAACGAGTAAAACGAGTAAAACGAGTAAAACGAGTAAAACGAGTAAAACGAGTAAAACGAGTAAAACGAGTAAAACGAGTAAAACGAGTAAAACGAGTAAAACGAGTAAAACGAGTAAAACGAGTAAAACGAGTAAAACGAGTAAAACGAGTAAAACGAGTAAAACGAGTAAAACGAGTAAAACGAGTAAAACGAGTATGTTGTGCCCAGGCAACGCCCAAGCACACGTGTCACGCGACATATTATACTTCATATTAACCATTATACTACTCCAGAACGTTCGAGACGTTCCTAAGCAAAATCAGTTGCGAGGCAAAGCGCGAAACTACAAAATCAGCGAAATTGCGAGCGTTGCAACGTGACCATGCACGGCAACGCGAAGCGACGGCACCACGCCCAATAGCGCAATAAAAACCGATTTGCCGCCGCAAATCGGGAGACTCTAGAGCCGACTCTCGACCAGTTAACACGGTTAATTCCTACTTGTACACTCCGGTCTAGTTTAAGTGTTTTTGAATAAAGACTTAGTCTTTGGGTTTAATCACACTTGGTGTAGTTCATCCGGTGGATTCTCATCCTTTAATCACTCCCGAACCCACGATTACGCCAGATCCCGTACCAGCCTTGCGAGCCATCACGCAGGGCACAACAAAATTGGTGGCAGCGGTGGGATCTGCATCGTAAAGATTTTACCGAGCCTTGACGCAACCGATTGATCGACGTCGACTGAGGTTGAACTACCTCCGACAAGATTATTGGATCATCGCAATCTCGTAGGCCAAAACAGGCCATCGTCGCTACCGAGGTAGCACAGAGGACCGAGGAACGGCCTTTGAGAAGACGTTCGACGCAGCCCGAACGACGACGAGCCTGGTGTCGAGTAAAATCAGCCTGAGAGTGAACGGGTGAAACTACCGTCTATCAAACACCAAATCCATCTACGAGGACGTCACTGATCTGAGGATCAGGACGCACGAGAGGACTTGGAGACCGAGGAACCTGTAGGAGCCGCACCTGAAGGACGGACGGAGAGCCGTTCACGGGAAGCAGCCGTCGGAGCACGCAGCGAACAGCTGTACGAATCGACCTTGCTGGGTCCAGTTTCAGCTTATCACCGCCGTTGGTTCACAGACGAGAGGACCCCTGACCGAGCCGACGACATGTGGTTGCGAGCAGCCTTGTGAGTAACAGAATAGCGCAAACGTACATATTGTAAACCAGAGTCCTATATAAAAATAGAAACGGTACATGCATGTCTATAGAAGAAGAACGCGCAAATCGATTCAAACTCCCGGGTCAAAGAAGTTTGTCGAGATCATTCGAATCATTTTTCAATAAAAAGCTAACTTTCGAACGCGAAGAATTAGACCTTCTACCTTCTATAGACCATCCAAGATCGTCTCGCCGAACACTTCGACCGCCGCCGTTGCGACTAAGCGTTAGAAAAGACGACGATTCAAGTGCCGAATCGTCTCCGGAAAACTTTGTAACACCGAATAGAGAATACCCGATCGTGCTAGCGGATTTTAGTTTGTTGGACATAGAAGGAACAGAAGAAAGCGAAATGTCGCTAAACGCGGGAAGTAGCCTCCCGGTACCAAACGTAAAATTATTATCTACCGCGCTGTCGTTAGTCGACAAATTCGTAGGAAAATCGTCAGACGAACTTGCAGAATTTTTGAAGTCTTATACAAGCGCCTCGGAGTTTGTCCCCGCGAATGAATTGCCACGATTCTTGAAAACAGTGATAGGTACAAAAATTAAAGGCAAAGCAGCCAAGGTATTAGAGTACAAAGATATAGATACTTTCGATAAATTAAAGGACATCTTAACTTCACTATTCGTAGACAAAAGATCAATAGGAGCAGTTGGAGCAGAGTTTCATGCCTGCCACCAACGAGAAGGCGAAAGCGTAAAATTATTCGCGTGTAGAGTAGAAGAATTAGCTGGGGAATTATCGGAACTATCGGTAAAACCAGGGAACAGCGACGAAGTAAATAACGCGTTAACAGAATCAGTGCAAGAACGCGCCCTCGATGTTTTCACCCTCGGGTTGAATTTAAAACTGAGAACGATCATAAGGTCTCGAAATTACACAACGCTAAATGCAGCTATCGCCGCAGCTATAGAGGAGGAACAAGCGATGGGTCTAAACACCTCGCGAAATTTTAGGAAGCTCGATGATCAACCCAAAAGAAGAGAAGGATCTAACGTACCGCGCTGCGAACGCTGCAATAAATTAGGGCATTTGGCGAGGAATTGCTATACGCGATTAAGCATGCCGCGAATAAACTATCAGCCGCAACAGACGCACATAAAAAGGGAAGTACAGCGCGTCACAGTAGTCTGCCACTATTGCAAGAAACCAGGACACCAAATCAGGGAATGCAGGGCCAGAGAAAGGGCAAACGAACGAGAAAATAGACCGCGCTATACAAACACGAGTTACAGGCGCGACGACTCTAGACAGAATTTTAGCAGAACTCCGGGCCGAGAATCACATAGCGGGAATCGAGATTACCCAAACACGGGCCACGGGACAACCGACGATAGACAGACTAACACAGGGCCTAGAGTGGATTCGTATCGAGCGAATCTAGTAATGACTTCCAAAATAGAAAACACCGTCGAAATCAGAGCATCAGAACTAGTAAAAGGAAAAGCGAGCCTGCTAGTCGACACCGGTGCCGATATTACACTAATAAAGATAGGGAAGGTGCTGGGCGACGTCCACGCCCAAGACGAAATAGTGTCCTTGCGAGGAATAGCCCCAATGGAAATCAAAACGCTGTGCCTAATACAATTAAACGTAGAGGTCGGGAACAAACTCATAACGCATCCCTGTCGGTTAGTGAGAGATGACTTCCCATTAGAAGCAGACGGAATTCTGGGACAAGATTTCATGACTAAGCACGACGTATGCATTCGGGCAAATCAAGGAATAGAATTGTACGGAACACGGTTCCCCTACTCTGGAGGAGGCAACGTAACATTAAAACCGCGATCAGAAACAATTCTCTTAGCCAAAACGACGGAAAAAGGAGAAGGAATAGTAGAGGGACAGCCGATCAAGCCAGGAATACTCATAGGGAACTCATTAACGATAGGCAATGACGGAAAATGCATAATAAGCATAATGAACACCACAGCAGACGAAGTTCTTATCAGTACGCCGACCGTGACATTAGAATCACTGACGAGCGAAAACGTTGACCCGACGGACGCGACCTGCGACAAAGATCGCGACACGCCGACACATATGGTACACGCTGTACACGGGAGAAATAGAATGCAAATCTTGCGCGAAAGCCTCAGGACCGAACACTTAAATAGCGAAGAAAAAACCAGCTTACTCGAGCTCTGCGAAAAATACAATGAAATATTCGGATTAGAAGGAGACAAACTAGGATACTCCAAAAAAGCGGAACACTCAATTACTCTAACCCAAGGTACTAAACCTATATACGTGAAGCCGTATAGACTACCTCAAGCGCATACGGAAGAAGTAGATAAACAAGTTCAGGAAATGGTAAAAGAAGGAATAATTAGACCAAGCGCCAGCCAATGGAACGCTCCCTTGCTAGTAGTCCCGAAAAAACCAGATGCTACAGGTAAACGCAGGCTAAGAGTGGTAGTAGATTTCAGAAAGGTAAACGACGCGACGATAGGCGATTCGTATCCCTTGCCGAATATAACAGATATTTTAGATCAATTAGGCGGAGCAAAATATTTCTCAACCTTAGATTTAGCTTCAGGGTTCCATCAAATAGCTATGAAGGAGGAAGATCGTGAAAAAACCGCATTCTCGACGCCATACGGACATTTCGAGTATAATAGAATGCCATTTGGGCTTAAAAACGCTCCCGCGACATTTCAAAGGTTAATGAACACCGTACTGTCAGGCTTACAGGGAATAAAATGTTTCGTGTATTTAGACGACATAGTCGTCTACGGACGCTCATTGAAGGAGCACCAAGAACGATTAAAACTCGTATTCGAACGCATACAAGAAAGTGGCCTAAAACTTCAACCCAACAAGTGCGAATTCCTACGCAAAGAAACAATATACCTAGGACACATAATAACCGAAAACGGCATCAAGCCAGACCCATCTAAACTAGAAGCTGTCCGAAGCTTCCCGGTACCTAAAGGAATAAAAGACGTGCAATCCTTTTTAGGCCTAGCTGGATATTATAGGAGATTCATAGCGGAGTTTTCACAGATTGCAAAACCTTTGACACAACTGTTAAAGAAAGACCAAGCATTCAGATGGACTGCACAGGAGCAGGAAGCTCTCGAGATTCTAAAAGAAAAATTAACGACAGCACCAGTATTGCAATATCCAGATTTCTCAAAACCGTTTGTTCTAACAACAGACGCTTCCGGAAAAGCGATAGGAGCAGTATTATCGCAAGGAAAAATAGGACAAGATTTGCCAATAGCGTACGCGAGTAGAGTATTGAATAAGGCGGAAGAGAATTATAGCACCATCGAAAAGGAATTGTTAGCCATCGTATGGGCAACGCAACACTTCAGACCATACGTATACGGCACTAAATTCAAAATCGTGACGGACCATAAGCCACTCACTTGGCTTTTCAACGTAAAGGACCCCGGTTCTAGATTAATGAGATGGAAGTTGAAATTAGCAGAATACGACTATAGCATCGATTATAAGGCCGGAAAAACGAATAGGAACGCGGACGCCCTTAGCAGAATGTTCGCGATAACGCGCGGAGTGAAACAAAAGATCGACAACGAAACAATAGCCGGCGCCAGCGAAGACGACAGTGAACAAGAGAAGCCCCGATCGAATGGAGAAACGGACAACGCAACATACACGGAGGACGAAAAACTTCGAGTGCTACGCGAATTCCACGACACACCTCTGGGTGGACACTTAGGGGTAAAACGGACCCTAGAACGCATAAAATTAAATCATTCGTGGCCAGGAATGCGACAAGACGTAGAAAAGTACATCTCTAGATGCGAAAAATGCCAAAGAAATAAGCTATCGAGAATAACCAAAGCCCCCATGGTTATTACAGACACTCCCACGGAACCATTCGAGAAATGCGCACTAGACATCGTAGGACCTTTACCCGAGACCGGCAGACGAAACAAATACATATTAACCTTTCAAGATCTTTTAACCAAATTCAGTAAGGCCATACCCCTCGAGAACCAAGAAGCGGATACCGTAGCTAGAGAATTCGTTACTAAAATAATTTGCGAATACGGCATTCCGCAGCGAGTACTAACAGATCAAGGAACTAATTTTCTAAGCCAAGTCTTTAAAAACGTATGTAGGTTACTAAAAATCGACAAAATCCAAACTACAGCCTACCACCCCCAATCGAACGGAGCGCTAGAAAGAAGCCACCGCACGCTGGCAGAATATTTAAAGAACTATATCGCAGAAGACCAGACTGACTGGGATGAATGGCTACCGTACGCGATGTTCACATACAATACTACCCCTCACACGTCTACTAGCTACACGCCCTACGAACTCGTTTTCGGAAGACAAGCTTCCTTACCAACCTCATTAAACCAAGCACCGCAACTAACATACACCTACGACAAATACGCTGAAGAATTACGCGAAAGACTACGGTCCACGAATAGCATCGCGCGCGAAACTATAGGGATCAATAAGGACAAGTCAAAAAGGCAATATGATAAAAGGACAGCTAACAAATTTTTCAAAATTGGGGAGCAGGTACTCCTACACGACGAGACAGTGAGACGCGGACGATCGAAAAAACTAACACCCGCGTGGATAGGACCCTACTCAATTCAAAACACGCACGACAATAATAACTACACCATAGGAAAGGGACGAAAAACGCGCCGCGTACACGCAAACCGGTTAAAACACTTCATAGAATAGGACAGGAACAAGGAAACGGTCGCAGTAGTGAAGGAAAGTAACGGTACGCAGACAAACTATTGAAAAAAAAAAAAGGAGGAGAAAAAATTTATTCAATTTAGGATATATGAGTCCAAATTAAATTGTGTGTGTGTCACCCCCCCCCCCAAGCGCGCCTATAATAGAAACCACGGACCTGGCCGCGTGAAGGGTTCCGGAAAACGATCGCCATGACGTTCTGGAACAATAACCAGACGCGGAATAACCAAAATAGAAAATTGCACTAGAAACAAAAAACACCTAACCGACAAAAACATTTGATACTCACCGTAAAGTGCCCGTATCCCCCACGCGTCCTCCGCGTCCAACCATTCAGCATTTTCGGCGGCGATTTGACGCCGCGCCGAGCGGTACTCCCGCACCGCCCGCCTGTACCCAATACTCATAAACCCGGACGGCGCCGGATATTCCAAAGACTAAAAATTTAAGAAAAGAGGAAACCAATTATAAAAACCCTACGCACTTCCACCAAAACACAAAACACCCAACAACTTGCACTAAACGTACCAGTAAAAACAGCGCGAGCTCGCGAGGAAGGCTTAAGAAACGCAACATGATGTCGCAACTGATCACAACGGAATGAGAAGCGACGAGACAATCGAGTCTCTTGCAAGGAAGAACTGCCTTACGTTAACAAAATTTTATCTCGCGCACGCAAGACAAGAGACTTCGCGACGAACAGAAAGATGCGTCGACTACACCTCGACATTATATTTTACAGGATTACCGTCCTACAATTGACGACACTACTCATAGGAGGAACAACCCCCGACACAGACTTCGCTATAAAAGAATTTCAAGATCACCCGGGCATTTACTTCGAAAACTTAGGCGATCTACAGATTTACCGGGATAGTTGGAAACTAATACTACACTTAGACATATCGTACATTTACCGACGCGAATCAAATCTCCAGGCAGCACTATATGACATACTTGCTCAGTGTAAAACACCTTCTACTAATAACTTACAAAAATTCTGTAAAACGTTTGGCACGAAAATTCAAAGCAAAGTAGACCGCGTAACCAAATTCCTTACTTACGTCCAACAAACCATAAGCTCCGCACCAAAACAGCGTCGCGGGCTAATAGACGGATTAGGTTACATAGGCAAATCACTCTTCGGACTAATGGATTCCGAAGACAGAAAGATAATCAACGACCAAATAGGCTTCTTAAAAAGACAAGACAGTAGATTAAAGAATACAATCAAAGGGCAAATGCAAATTGTAAGAGCTAACGCCGAACTTCTAAATGAAACTATACACAACGTACAAGAAAATGAAAAAACCCTTTTAAACGCAACTTGGCAAATTCAATACTTACTACAACAGACGACTGACATTACTAGATTTCGAGAGACAATAGACGAAAACCTCATACTAATAAATAGCGTCGCGGAAACACTCCTGCGTGACACACAAGACTTGTTAGAATTCATAATGGATATAAAGAAAGGAGTCCTTAACCCACAATTAATGCCACCGGCACAAATCATAACATACCTCACTTCAGCACTCGCTCACATCCCGCAAGGATTAGACTTCCCGATCGGAATAAAACTAGAAAATATGCACGTCCTATACGACATCCTTACACTTTCCGCATTTTCGGATACGAAATCAATTACCGTAGTACTAGATATCCCATTGTTGAGCGCAAAGAAATTCAAATTAAGCAAGGTACACCCGGTACCCACAAAGGTAAACGATTCGTTCTACGCGTATATAGAACCCCTCGACTCATACGTGGTACTCGACACCTCGGTGCAAGATTACATACAACTAAGCAAAGAAGACCTAACAGAATGTAAAACTATAAACGAGCTATATCTCTGCACCTCAAACCATCCAATGTTCAAAGCGATACCATACGGACCCTGCGAAGTACAGTTGTACACAAAATTGACGCAAAAACCGAACAATTGTAAAATACGAATCATGACACTGAAACACACGATCCTGATAGAATTACAACAACCGGGCACATGGATTTATATCGCACCGAAACAAATACAACTAGCAGTAACCTGCGGCGATAAAAACACAAACATGTATAGTATTAAGGACTCTGGTATAATAACGATAAGAAATAAATGTACTATCACTACCGCCGAATTTACGATAGAAACCGGAAAACAATACGGAATAGAAAAAACATGGAACTACTTACCTGGTTACAATTTGACACTAGACGAAATTACGTTTCCACAGACCACTGTAAATTCGTACCGACATACCAATTTTGAACTTAAAAGAATAATCAAACACCCGGAAGAATTAAATAAAGTTAGTAAAAAATTAGAAGACTTACAAAACGATTTAGAAAAACCCGAGATTATACCAACCGAGTATCACTATAGCTTCTTTACACTATCCTCTGTGACGGGATTTATCACAACTACACTATGTATGTTCGCACTTTACAAATGCATTGTACGCTGCAAAGCAAAAACACCACGACACTGTACCACAGACAACACGAGTCGCGACAAAACAACACAAAAACCCGAAGCGATAATCAAAATAGTTAGTAAGGAGGAAACGTCTTCCACTAATTCTCTTTAAAATATACCATTATAAGCTAGTTAAGAAAAACCACATGTAAGTCGATGATAACCAATCCAACCATTACGAGTTTTGGGATTTCCCTAAGATAGTTTATCATCGGCAGAAAAAGCTATGGCTTTTCCTCCCCAAGGGGGGAGGGATGTTGTGCCCAGGCAACGCCCAAGCACACGTGTCACGCGACATATTATACTTCATATTAACCATTATACTACTCCAGAACGTTCGAGACGTTCCTAAGCAAAATCAGTTGCGAGGCAAAGCGCGAAACTACAAAATCAGCGAAATTGCGAGCGTTGCAACGTGACCATGCACGGCAACGCGAAGCGACGGCACCACGCCCAATAGCGCAATAAAAACCGATTTGCCGCCGCAAATCGGGAGACTCTAGAGCCGACTCTCGACCAGTTAACACGGTTAATTCCTACTTGTACACTCCGGTCTAGTTTAAGTGTTTTTGAATAAAGACTTAGTCTTTGGGTTTAATCACACTTGGTGTAGTTCATCCGGTGGATTCTCATCCTTTAATCACTCCCGAACCCACGATTACGCCAGATCCCGTACCAGCCTTGCGAGCCATCACGCAGGGCACAACAAGTAAAACGAGTAAAACGAGTAAAACGAGTAAAACGAGTAAAACGAGTAAAACGAGTAAAACGAGTAAAACGAGTAAAACGAGTAAAACGAGCAAAACGAGCAAAACGAGCAAAACGAGCAAAACTAGTAAAACGAGTAAAACGAGCAAAACGAGTAAAACGAGCAAAACGAGCAAAACGAGCAAAACGAGCAAAACGAGCAAAACGAGTAAAACGAGTAAAACGAGCAAAACGAGTAAAACTAGTAAAACGAGTAAAACTAGTAAAACGAGTAAAACGAGTAAAACGAGTAAAACGAGTAAAACGAGTAAAACGAGTAAAACGAGTAAAACGAGTAAAACGAGTAAAACGAGTAAAACGAGTAAAACGAGTAAAACGAGTAAAACGAGTAAAACGAGTAAAACGAGTAAAACGAGTAAAACGAGTAAAACGAGTAAAACGAGTAAAACGAGTAAAACGAGTAAAACGAGTAAAACGAGTAAAACGAGTAAAACGAGCAAAACTAGTAAAACGAGTAAAACGAGTAAAACGAGTAAAACGAGTAAAACGAGTAAAACGAGTAAAACGAGTAAAACGAGTAAAACGAGTAAAACGAGTAAAGCGAGTAAAACGAGTAAAACGAGTAAAACGAGTAAAACGAGTAAAACGAGTAAAACGAGTAAAACGAGTAAAACGAGTAAAACGAGTAAAACGAGTAAAACGAGTAAAACGAGTAAAACGAGTAAAACGAGTAAAACGAGTAAAACGAGTAAAACGAGTAAAACGAGTAAAACGAGTAAAACGAGTAAAACGAGTAAAACGAGTAAAACGAGTAAAACGAGTAAAACGAGTAAAACGAGTAAAACGAGTAAAACTAGTAAAACGAGCAAAACGAGCAAAACTAGTAAAACGAGTAAAACGAGCAAAACGAGCAAAACGAGCAAAACGAGTAAAACGAGCAAAACGTGTAAAACGAGTAAAACGAGTAAAACGAGTAAAACGA
>NW_027485361.1:0-41166 GCF_050908995.1 Andrena cerasifolii
AAACGAGTAAAACGAGTAAAACGAGTAAAACGAGTAAAACGAGTAAAACGAGTAAAACTAGTAAAACGAGTAAAACGAGTAAAACGAGTAAAACGAGTAAAACGAGTAAAACGAGTAAAACGAGTAAAACGAGTAAAACGAGTAAAACGAGTAAAACGAGTAAAACGAGTAAAACGAGCAAAACGAGTAAAACGAGTAAAACGAGCAAAACGAGCAAAACGAGTAAAACGAGTAAAACGAGTAAAACGAGTAAAACGAGTAAAACGAGTAAAACGAGCAAAACTAGTAAAACGAGTAAAACGAGTAAAACGAGTAAAACGAGTAAAACGAGTAAAACGCGTAAAACGCGTAAAACGAGTAAAACGAGTAAAACGAGTAATACGAGTAAAACGAGCAAAACGAGTAAAACGAGCAAAACTAGTAAAACGAGTAAAACGAGTAAAACGAGCAAAACGAGCAAAACGAGTAAAACTAGTAAAACGAGTAAAACTAGTAAAACGAGTAAAACGAGTAAAACGAGTAAAACGAGTAAAACGAGTAAAACGAGTAAAACGAGTAAAACGAATAAAACGAGCAAAACTAGTAAAACGAGTAAAACGAGTAAAACTAGTAAAACGAATAAAACGAGCAAAACTAGTAAAACGAGTAAAACCAGTAAAACGAGTAAAACGAGTAAAACGAGTAAAACGAGTAAAACGAGTAAAACGAGTAATACGAGTAATACGAGTAATACGAGTAATACGAGTAAAACGAGTAAAACGAGTAAAACGAGTAAAACGAGTAAAACGAGTAAAACGAGTAAAACGAGTAAAACGAGTAAAACGAGTAAAACGAGTAAAACGAGTAAAACGAGTAAAACGAGCAAAACGAGCAAAACGAGTAAAACGAGTAAAACGGGCAAAACGAGTAAAACGGGTAAAACGAGTAAAACGGGTAAAACGAGTAAAACGGGTAAAACGAGTAAAACGAGCAAAACGAGCAAAACGAGCAAAACGAGCAAAACGAGCAAAACGAGTAAAACGAGTAATACGAGTAATACGAGTAAAACGAGTAAAACCAGTAAAACGAGTAAAACGAGTAAAACGAGTAAAACGAGTAAAACGAGTAAAACGAGTAAAACGAGTAAAACGAGTAAAACGAGTAAAACGAGTAAAACGAGTAAAACGAGTAAAACGAGTAAAACGAGTAAAACGAGTAAAACGAGTAAAACGAGTAAAACGAGCAAAACGAGCAAAACGAGTAAAACGAGCAAAACTAGTAAAACGAGTAAAACGAGTAAAACGAGTAAAACGAGTAAAACGGGCAAAACGAGTAAAACGGGTAAAACGAGTAAAACGAGTAAAACGAGTAAAACGAGTAAAACGAGTAAATCGAGTAAAACGAGTAAAACGAGTAAAACGAGTAAAACGGGTAAAACGAGCAAAACTAGTAAAACGAGTAAAACGAGTAAAACGAGTAAAACGAGTAAAACGAGTAAAACGAGTAAAACGAGTAAAACGGGTAAAACGAGTAAAACGGGTAAAACGAGTAAAACGGGTAAAACGAGTAAAACGAGTAAAACGAGTAAAACGAGTAAAACTAGTAAAACTAGTAAAACGAGTAAAACGAGTAAAACTAGTAAAACTAGTAAAACCAGTAAAACGAGTAAAATGAGCAAAACGAGTAAAACGAGCAAAACTAGTAAAACGAGTAAAACTAGTAAAACGAGTAAAACGAGTAAAACGAGTAAAACGAGTAAAACGGGCAAAACGAGTAAAACGGGTAAAACGAGTAAAACGGGTAAAACGGGTAAAACGAGTAAAACGAGTAAAACGAGCAAAACGAGTAAAACGAGTAAAACGAGCAAAACGAGCAAAACGAGTAAAACGAGTAAAACGAGTAAAACGAGTAAAACGAGTAAAACGAGTAAAACGAGCAAAACTAGTAAAACGAGTAAAACGAGTAAAACGAGTAAAACGAGTAAAACGAGTAAAACGCGTAAAACGCGTAAAACGAGTAAAACGAGTAAAACGAGTAATACGAGTAAAACGAGCAAAACGAGTAAAACGAGCAAAACTAGTAAAACGAGTAAAACGAGTAAAACGAGCAAAACGAGCAAAACGAGTAAAACTAGTAAAACGAGTAAAACTAGTAAAACGAGTAAAACGAGTAAAACGAGTAAAACGAGTAAAACGAGTAAAACGAGTAAAACGAGTAAAACGAATAAAACGAGCAAAACTAGTAAAACGAGTAAAACGAGTAAAACTAGTAAAACGAGTATAACGAGTAAAACTAGTAAAACGAGTAAAACGAGTAAAACGAGTAATACGAGTAAAACGAGTAAAACCAGTAAAACGAGTAAAACGAGTAAAACGAGTAAAACGAGTAAAACGAGTAAAACGAGTAAAACGAGTAAAACGAGCAAAACTAGTAAAACGAGTAAAACGAGTAAAACGAGTAAAACGAGTAAAACGGGCAAAACGAGTAAAACGGGTAAAACGAGTAAAACGAGTAAAACGAGTAAAACGAGTAAATCGAGTAAAACGAGTAAAACGAGTAAAACGAGTAAAACGGGTAAAACGAGTAAAACGAGTAAAACGAGTAAAACGAGTAAAACGAGTAAAACGAGTAAAACGAGTAAAACGAGTAAAACGAGTAAAACGAGTAAAACGAGTAAAACGAGTAAAACGAGTAAAACTAGTAAAACGAGTAAAACGAGTAAAACGAGTAAAACGAGTAAAACGAGCAAAACGAGCAAAACGAGTAAAACGAGTAATACGAGTAATACGAGTAAAACGAGTAAAACCAGTAAAACGAGTAAAACGAGTAAAGCGAGTAAAACGAGTAAAACGAGTAAAACGAGTAAAACGAGTAAAACGAGTAAATCGAGTAAAACGAGTAAAACGAGTAAAACGAGTAAAACGAGCAAAACTAGTAAAACGAGTAAAACGAGTAAAACGAGTAAAACGAGTAAAACGGGCAAAACGAGTAAAACGGGTAAAACGAGTAAAACGGGTAAAACGAGTAAAACGGGTAAAACGAGTAAAACGAGTAAAACGAGTAAAACGAGTAAAACGAGTAAAACTAGTAAAACTAGTAAAACTAGTAAAACGAGTAAAACGAGTAAAACTAGTAAAACTAGTAAAACGAGTAAAACGAGTAAAACGAGTAAAACGAGTAAAACGAGTAAAACGCGTAAAACGCGTAAAACGAGTAAAACGAGTAAAACGAGTAAAACGAGTAAAACGAGTAAAACGAGTAAAACGAGCAAAACTAGTAAAACGAGTAAAACTAGTAAAACGAGTAAAACGAGTAAAACGAGTAAAACGAGTAAAACGAGTAAAACGCGTAAAACGAGTAAAACGAGTAAATCGAGTAAAACGAGTAAAACGAGTAAAACGAGTAAAACGAGTAAAACGAGTAAAACGAGTAAAGCGAGTAAAGCGAGTAAAACGAGTAAAACGAGTAAAACGAGTAAAACGAGTAAAACGAGTAAAACGAGTAAAACGAGTAAAACGAGTAAAACGAGTATAACGAGTAAAACTAGTAAAACGAGTAAAACGAGTAAAACGAGTAATACGAGTAAAACGAGTAAAACCAGTAAAACGAGTAAAACGAGTAAAACGAGTAAAACGAGTAAAACGAGTAAAACGAGTAAAACGAGTAAAACGAGCAAAACTAGTAAAACGAGTAAAACGAGTAAAACGAGTAAAACGAGTAAAACGGGCAAAACGAGTAAAACGGGTAAAACGAGTAAAACGAGTAAAACGAGTAAAACGAGTAAATCGAGTAAAACGAGTAAAACGAGTAAAACGAGTAAAACGGGTAAAACGAGTAAAACGAGTAAAACGAGTAAAACGAGTAAAACGAGTAAAACGAGTAAAACGAGTAAAACGAGTAAAACGAGTAAAACGAGTAAAACGAGTAAAACGAGTAAAACGAGTAAAACTAGTAAAACGAGTAAAACGAGTAAAACGAGTAAAACGAGTAAAACGAGTAAAACGAGTAAAACGAGTAAAACGAGTAAAACGAGTAAAACGAGTAAAACGAGTAAAACGAGTAAAACGAGTAAAACGAGTAAAACGAGTAAAACGAGTAAAACGAGTAAAACTAGTAAAACTAGTAAAACGAGTAAAACGAGTAAAACTAGTAAAACTAGTAAAACCAGTAAAACGAGTAAAACGAGCAAAACGAGTAAAACGAGCAAAACGAGCAAAACGAGCAAAACGAGCAAAACGAGCAAAACGAGTAAAACGAGTAATACGAGTAATACGAGTAAAACGAGTAAAACCAGTAAAACGAGTAAAACGAGTAAAACGAGTAAAACGAGTAAAACGAGTAAAACGAGTAAAACGAGTAAAACGAGTAAAACGAGTAAAACGAGTAAAACGAGTAAAACGAGTAAAACGAGTAAAACGAGTAAAACGAGTAAAACGAGTAAAACGAGTAAAACGAGTAAAACGAGTAAAACGAGTAAAACGAGTAAAACGAGTAAAACGAGTAAAACGAGTAAAACGAGCAAAACGAGTAAAACGAGCAAAACTAGTAAAACGAGTAAAACGAGTAAAACGAGTAAAACGAGTAAAACGGGCAAAACGAGTAAAACGGGTAAAACGAGTAAAACGAGTAAAACGAGTAAAACGAGTAAAACGAGTAAATCGAGTAAAACGAGTAAAACGAGTAAAACGAGTAAAACGGGTAAAACGGGTAAAACGAGCAAAACTAGTAAAACGAGTAAAACGAGTAAAACGAGTAAAACGAGTAAAACGAGTAAAACGAGTAAAACGAGTAAAACGGGTAAAACGAGTAAAACGGGTAAAACGAGTAAAACGGGTAAAACGAGTAAAACGAGTAAAACGAGTAAAACGAGTAAAACTAGTAAAACTAGTAAAACGAGTAAAACGAGTAAAACTAGTAAAACTAGTAAAACCAGTAAAACGAGTAAAATGAGCAAAACGAGTAAAACGAGCAAAACTAGTAAAACGAGTAAAACTAGTAAAACGAGTAAAACGAGTAAAACGAGTAAAACGAGTAAAACGGGCAAAACGAGTAAAACGGGTAAAACGAGTAAAACGGGTAAAACGGGTAAAACGAGTAAAACGAGTAAAACGAGTAAAACGAGTAAAACGAGTAAAACGAGTAAAACGAGTAAAACGAGTAAAACGAGTAAAACGAGTAAAACGAGTAAAACGAGTAAAACGAGTAAAACGAGTAAAACTAGTAAAACGAGTAAAACGAGTAAAACGAGTAAAACGAGTAAAACGAGTAAAACGAGTAAAACGAGTAAAACGAGTAAAACGAGTAAAACGAGTAAAACGAGTAAAACGAGTAAAACGAGTAAAACGAGTAAAACGAGTAAAACGAGTAAAACGAGTAAAACGAGCAAAACGAGTAAAACGAGTAAAACGAGCAAAACGAGCAAAACGAGTAAAACGAGTAAAACGAGTAAAACGAGTAAAACGAGTAAAACGAGTAAAACGAGCAAAACTAGTAAAACGAGTAAAACGAGTAAAACGAGTAAAACGAGTAAAACGAGTAAAACGCGTAAAACGCGTAAAACGAGTAAAACGAGTAAAACGAGTAATACGAGTAAAACGAGCAAAACGAGTAAAACGAGCAAAACTAGTAAAACGAGTAAAACGAGTAAAACGAGCAAAACGAGCAAAACGAGTAAAACTAGTAAAACGAGTAAAACTAGTAAAACGAGTAAAACGAGTAAAACGAGTAAAACGAGTAAAACGAGTAAAACGAGTAAAACGAGTAAAACGAATAAAACGAGCAAAACTAGTAAAACGAGTAAAACGAGTAAAACTAGTAAAACGAGTATAACGAGTAAAACTAGTAAAACGAGTAAAACGAGTAAAACGAGTAAAACGAGTAAAACGCGTAAAACGAGTAAAACGAGTAAATCGAGTAAAACGAGTAAAACGAGTAAAACGAGTAAAACGAGTAAAACGAGTAAAACGAGTAAAGCGAGTAAAGCGAGTAAAACGAGTAAAACGAGTAAAACGAGTAAAACGAGTAAAACGAGTAAAACGAGTAAAACGAGTAAAACGAGTATAACGAGTAAAACTAGTAAAACGAGTAAAACGAGTAAAACGAGTAATACGAGTAAAACGAGTAAAACCAGTAAAACGAGTAAAACGAGTAAAACGAGTAAAACGAGTAAAACGAGTAAAACGAGTAAAACGAGTAAAACGAGCAAAACTAGTAAAACGAGTAAAACGAGTAAAACGAGTAAAACGAGTAAAACGGGCAAAACGAGTAAAACGGGTAAAACGAGTAAAACGAGTAAAACGAGTAAAACGAGTAAATCGAGTAAAACGAGTAAAACGAGTAAAACGAGTAAAACGGGTAAAACGAGTAAAACGAGTAAAACGAGTAAAACGAGTAAAACGAGTAAAACGAGTAAAACGAGTAAAACGAGTAAAACGAGTAAAACGAGTAAAACGAGTAAAACGAGTAAAACGAGTAAAACTAGTAAAACGAGTAAAACGAGTAAAACGAGTAAAACGAGTAAAACGAGCAAAACGAGCAAAACGAGTAAAACGAGTAATACGAGTAATACGAGTAAAACGAGTAAAACCAGTAAAACGAGTAAAACGAGTAAAGCGAGTAAAACGAGTAAAACGAGTAAAACGAGTAAAACGAGTAAAACGAGTAAATCGAGTAAAACGAGTAAAACGAGTAAAACGAGTAAAACGAGCAAAACTAGTAAAACGAGTAAAACGAGTAAAACGAGTAAAACGAGTAAAACGAGTAAAACGCGTAAAACGCGTAAAACGAGTAAAACGAGTAAAACGAGTAAAACGAGTAAAACGAGTAAAACGAGTAAAACGAGCAAAACTAGTAAAACGAGTAAAACTAGTAAAACGAGTAAAACGAGTAAAACGAGTAAAACGAGTAAAACGAGTAAAACGAGTAAAACGCGTAAAACGAGTAAAACGAGTAAATCGAGTAAAACGAGTAAAACGAGTAAAACGAGTAAAACGAGTAAAACGAGTAAAACGAGTAAAGCGAGTAAAGCGAGTAAAACGAGTAAAACGAGTAAAACGAGTAAAACGAGTAAAACGAGTAAAACGAGTAAAACGAGTAAAACGAGTAAATCGAGTAAAACGAGTAAAACGAGTAAAACGAGTAAAACGAGTAAAACGAGTAAAACGAGTAAAACGAGTAAAACGAGTAAAACGAGTAAAACGAGTAAAACGAGTAAAACGAGTAATACGAGTAATACGAGTAAAACGAGTAAAACGAGTAAAACGAGTAAAACGAGTAAAACGAGTAAAACGAGTAAAACGAGTAAAACGAGTAAAACGAGTAAAACGAGCAAAACTAGTAAAACGAGTAAAACGAGTAAAACGAGTAAAACGAGTAAAACGGGCAGAACGAGTAAAACGGGTAAAACGAGTAAAACGAGTAAAACGAGTAAAACGAGTAAATCGAGTAAAACGAGTAAAACGAGTAAAACGAGTAAAACGGGTAAAACGAGCAAAACTAGTAAAACGAGTAAAACGAGTAAAACGAGTAAAACGAGTAAAACGAGTAAAACGAGTAAAACGAGTAAAACGGGTAAAACGAGTAAAACGGGTAAAACGAGTAAAACGGGTAAAACGAGTAAAACGAGTAAAACGAGTAAAACGAGTAAAACTAGTAAAACTAGTAAAACGAGTAAAACGAGTAAAACTAGTAAAACTAGTAAAACCAGTAAAACGAGTAAAACGAGCAAAACGAGTAAAACGAGCAAAACGAGCAAAACGAGCAAAACGAGCAAAACGAGCAAAACGAGTAAAACGAGTAATACGAGTAATACGAGTAATACGAGTAATACGAGTAAAACGAGTAAAACGAGTAAAACGAGTAAAACGAGTAAAACGAGTAAAACGAGTAAAACGAGTAAAACGAGTAAAACGAGTAAAACGAGTAAAACGAGTAAAACGAGTAAAACGAGTAAAACGAGTAAAACGAGTAAAACGAGTAAAACGAGTAAAACGAGTAAAACGAGTAAAACGAGCAAAACGAGTAAAACGAGCAAAACTAGTAAAACGAGTAAAACGAGTAAAACGAGTAAAACGAGTAAAACGAGTAAAACGAGTAAAACGAGTAAAACGAGTAAAACTAGTAAAACTAGTAAAACGAGTAAAACGAGTAAAACTAGTAAAACTAGTAAAACCAGTAAAACGAGTAAAACGAGCAAAACGAGTAAAACGAGCAAAACGAGCAAAACGAGCAAAACGAGCAAAACGAGCAAAACGAGTAAAACGAGTAATACGAGTAATACGAGTAATACGAGTAATACGAGTAAAACGAGTAAAACGAGTAAAACGAGTAAAACGAGTAAAACGAGTAAAACGAGTAAAACGAGTAAAACGAGTAAAACGAGTAAAACGAGTAAAACGAGTAAAACGAGTAAAACGAGTAAAACGAGTAAAACGAGTAAAACGAGTAAAACGAGTAAAACGAGTAAAACGAGTAAAACGAGCAAAACGAGTAAAACGAGCAAAACTAGTAAAACGAGTAAAACGAGTAAAACGAGTAAAACGAGTAAAACGGGCAAAACGAGTAAAACGGGTAAAACGAGTAAAACGAGTAAAACGAGTAAAACGAGTAAAACGAGTAAATCGAGTAAAACGAGTAAAACGAGTAAAACGAGTAAAACGGGTAAAACGAGCAAAACTAGTAAAACGAGTAAAACGAGTAAAACGAGTAAAACGAGTAAAACGAGTAAAACGAGTAAAACGAGTAAAACGGGTAAAACGAGTAAAACGGGTAAAACGAGTAAAACGGGTAAAACGAGTAAAACGAGTAAAACGAGTAAAACGAGTAAAACTAGTAAAACTAGTAAAACGAGTAAAACGAGTAAAACTAGTAAAACTAGTAAAACCAGTAAAACGAGTAAAATGAGCAAAACGAGTAAAACGAGCAAAACTAGTAAAACGAGTAAAACTAGTAAAACGAGTAAAACGAGTAAAACGAGTAAAACGAGTAAAACGGGCAAAACGAGTAAAACGGGTAAAACGAGTAAAACGGGTAAAACGGGTAAAACGAGTAAAACGAGTAAAACGAGTAAAACGAGTAAAACGAGTAAAACGAGTAAAACGAGTAAAACGAGTAAAACGAGTAAAACGAGTAAAACGAGTAAAACGAGTAAAACGAGTAAAACGAGTAAAACGAGTAAAACGAGTAAAACTAGTAAAACGAGTAAAACGAGTAAAACGAGTAAAACGAGTAAAACGAGTAAAACGAGTAAAACGAGTAAAACGAGTAAAACGAGTAAAACGAGTAAAACGAGTAAAACGAGTAAAACGAGTAAAACGAGTAAAACGAGTAAAACGAGTAAAACGAGCAAAACGAGTAAAACGAGTAAAACGAGCAAAACGAGCAAAACGAGTAAAACGAGTAAAACGAGTAAAACGAGTAAAACGAGTAAAACGAGTAAAACGAGTAAAACGAGCAAAACTAGTAAAACGAGTAAAACGAGTAAAACGAGTAAAACGAGTAAAACGAGTAAAACGCGTAAAACGCGTAAAACGAGTAAAACGAGTAAAACGAGTAATACGAGTAAAACGAGCAAAACGAGTAAAACGAGCAAAACTAGTAAAACGAGTAAAACGAGTAAAACGAGCAAAACGAGCAAAACGAGTAAAACTAGTAAAACGAGTAAAACTAGTAAAACGAGTAAAACGAGTAAAACGAGTAAAACGAGTAAAACGAGTAAAACGAGTAAAACGAGTAAAACGAATAAAACGAGCAAAACTAGTAAAACGAGTAAAACGAGTAAAACTAGTAAAACGAGTATAACGAGTAAAACTAGTAAAACGAGTAAAACGAGTAAAACGAGTAAAACGAGTAAAACGCGTAAAACGAGTAAAACGAGTAAATCGAGTAAAACGAGTAAAACGAGTAAAACGAGTAAAACGAGTAAAACGAGTAAAACGAGTAAAGCGAGTAAAGCGAGTAAAACGAGTAAAGCGAGTAAAACGAGTAAAACGAGTAAAACGAGTAAAACGAGTAAAACGAGTAAAACGAGTAAAACGAGTATAACGAGTAAAACTAGTAAAACGAGTAAAACGAGTAAAACGAGTAATACGAGTAAAACGAGTAAAACCAGTAAAACGAGTAAAACGAGTAAAACGAGTAAAACGAGTAAAACGAGTAAAACGAGTAAAACGAGTAAAACGAGCAAAACTAGTAAAACGAGTAAAACGAGTAAAACGAGTAAAACGAGTAAAACGGGCAAAACGAGTAAAACGGGTAAAACGAGTAAAACGAGTAAAACGAGTAAAACGAGTAAATCGAGTAAAACGAGTAAAACGAGTAAAACGAGTAAAACGGGTAAAACGAGTAAAACGAGTAAAACGAGTAAAACGAGTAAAACGAGTAAAACGAGTAAAACGAGTAAAACGAGTAAAACGAGTAAAACGAGTAAAACGAGTAAAACGAGTAAAACGAGTAAAACGAGTAAAACTAGTAAAACGAGTAAAACGAGTAAAACGAGTAAAACGAGTAAAACGAGCAAAACGAGCAAAACGAGTAAAACGAGTAATACGAGTAATACGAGTAAAACGAGTAAAACCAGTAAAACGAGTAAAACGAGTAAAGCGAGTAAAACGAGTAAAACGAGTAAAACGAGTAAAACGAGTAAAACGAGTAAATCGAGTAAAACGAGTAAAACGAGTAAAACGAGTAAAACGAGCAAAACTAGTAAAACGAGTAAAACGAGTAAAACGAGTAAAACGAGTAAAACGGGCAAAACGAGTAAAACGGGTAAAACGAGTAAAACGGGTAAAACGAGTAAAACGGGTAAAACGAGTAAAACGAGTAAAACGAGTAAAACGAGTAAAACGAGTAAAACTAGTAAAACTAGTAAAACGAGTAAAACGAGTAAAACTAGTAAAACTAGTAAAACGAGTAAAACGAGTAAAACGAGTAAAACGAGTAAAACGAGTAAAACGCGTAAAACGCGTAAAACGAGTAAAACGAGTAAAACGAGTAAAACGAGTAAAACGAGTAAAACGAGTAAAACGAGTAAAACGAGTAAAACGAGCAAAACTAGTAAAACGAGTAAAACTAGTAAAACGAGTAAAACGAGTAAAACGAGTAAAACGAGTAAAACGAGTAAAACGAGTAAAACGCGTAAAACGAGTAAAACGAGTAAATCGAGTAAAACGAGTAAAACGAGTAAAACGAGTAAAACGAGTAAAACGAGTAAAACGAGTAAAACGAGTAAAGCGAGTAAAGCGAGTAAAACGAGTAAAACGAGTAAAACGAGTAAAACGAGTAAAACGAGTAAAACGAGTAAAACGAGTAAAACGAGTAAATCGAGTAAAACGAGTAAAACGAGTAAAACGAGTAAAACGAGTAAAACGAGTAAAACGAGTAAAACGAGTAAAACGAGTAAAACGAGTAAAACGAGTAAAACGAGTAAAACGAGTAATACGAGTAATACGAGTAAAACGAGTAAAACGAGTAAAACGAGTAAAACGAGTAAAACGAGTAAAACGAGTAAAACGAGTAAAACGAGTAAAACGAGTAAAACGAGTAAAACGAGTAAAACGAGCAAAACTAGTAAAACGAGTAAAACGAGTAAAACGAGTAAAACGAGTAAAACGGGCAGAACGAGTAAAACGGGTAAAACGAGTAAAACGAGTAAAACGAGTAAAACGAGTAAATCGAGTAAAACGAGTAAAACGAGTAAAACGAGTAAAACGGGTAAAACGAGCAAAACTAGTAAAACGAGTAAAACGAGTAAAACGAGTAAAACGAGTAAAACGAGTAAAACGAGTAAAACGAGTAAAACGGGTAAAACGAGTAAAACGGGTAAAACGAGTAAAACGGGTAAAACGAGTAAAACGAGTAAAACGAGTAAAACGAGTAAAACTAGTAAAACTAGTAAAACGAGTAAAACGAGTAAAACTAGTAAAACTAGTAAAACCAGTAAAACGAGTAAAACGAGCAAAACGAGTAAAACGAGCAAAACGAGCAAAACGAGCAAAACGAGCAAAACGAGTAAAACGAGTAATACGAGTAATACGAGTAAAACGAGTAAAACCAGTAAAACGAGTAAAACGAGTAAAACGAGTAAAACGAGTAAAACGAG
This sequence comes from Andrena cerasifolii, assembly GCF_050908995.1. Taxonomy (NCBI): domain Eukaryota; kingdom Metazoa; phylum Arthropoda; class Insecta; order Hymenoptera; family Andrenidae; genus Andrena; species Andrena cerasifolii. The sequence continues at coordinate 12,077 of NW_027485361.1, forward strand.
TAAAACGAGTAAAACGAGTAAAACGAGTAAAACGAGTAAAACGAGTAAAACGAGTAAAACGAGTAAAACGAGTAAAACGAGTAAAACGAGTAAAACGAGTAAAACGAGTAAAACGAGTAAAACGAGTAAAACGAGTAAAACGAGTAAAACGAGTAAAACGAGTAAAACGAGTAAAACGAGCAAAACGAGTAAAACGAGCAAAACTAGTAAAACGAGTAAAACGAGTAAAACGAGTAAAACGAGTAAAACGGGCAAAACGAGTAAAACGGGTAAAACGAGTAAAACGAGTAAAACGAGTAAAACGAGTAAAACGAGTAAATCGAGTAAAACGAGTAAAACGAGTAAAACGAGTAAAACGGGTAAAACGAGCAAAACTAGTAAAACGAGTAAAACGAGTAAAACGAGTAAAACGAGTAAAACGAGTAAAACGAGTAAAACGAGTAAAACGGGTAAAACGAGTAAAACGGGTAAAACGAGTAAAACGGGTAAAACGAGTAAAACGAGTAAAACGAGTAAAACGAGTAAAACTAGTAAAACTAGTAAAACGAGTAAAACGAGTAAAACTAGTAAAACTAGTAAAACCAGTAAAACGAGTAAAATGAGCAAAACGAGTAAAACGAGCAAAACTAGTAAAACGAGTAAAACTAGTAAAACGAGTAAAACGAGTAAAACGAGTAAAACGAGTAAAACGGGCAAAACGAGTAAAACGGGTAAAACGAGTAAAACGGGTAAAACGAGTAAAACGAGTAAAACGAGTAAAACGAGTAAAACGAGTAAAACGAGTAAAACGAGTAAAACGAGTAAAACGAGTAAAACGAGTAAAACGAGTAAAACGAGTAAAACGAGTAAAACGAGTAAAACTAGTAAAACGAGTAAAACGAGTAAAACGAGTAAAACGAGTAAAACGAGTAAAACGAGTAAAACGAGTAAAACGAGTAAAACGAGTAAAACGAGTAAAACGAGTAAAACGAGTAAAACGAGCAAAACGAGTAAAACGAGTAAAACGAGCAAAACGAGCAAAACGAGTAAAACGAGTAAAACGAGCAAAACGAGTAAAACGAGTAAAACGAGTAAAACGAGTAAAACGAGTAAAACGAGTAAAACGAGCAAAACTAGTAAAACGAGTAAAACGAGTAAAACGAGTAAAACGAGTAAAACGAGTAAAACGCGTAAAACGCGTAAAACGAGTAAAACGAGTAAAACGAGTAATACGAGTAAAACGAGCAAAACGAGTAAAACGAGCAAAACTAGTAAAACGAGTAAAACGAGTAAAACGAGCAAAACGAGCAAAACGAGTAAAACTAGTAAAACGAGTAAAACTAGTAAAACGAGTAAAACGAGTAAAACGAGTAAAACGAGTAAAACGAGTAAAACGAGTAAAACGAGTAAAACGAGTAAAACGAATAAAACGAGCAAAACTAGTAAAACGAGTAAAACGAGTAAAACTAGTAAAACGAGTATAACGAGTAAAACTAGTAAAACGAGTAAAACGAGTAAAACGAGTAATACGAGTAAAACGAGTAAAACCAGTAAAACGAGTAAAACGAGTAAAACGAGTAAAACGAGTAAAACGAGTAAAACGAGTAAAACGAGTAAAACGAGCAAAACTAGTAAAACGAGTAAAACGAGTAAAACGAGTAAAACGAGTAAAACGAGTAAAACGAGTAAAACTAGTAAAACTAGTAAAACGAGTAAAACGAGTAAAACTAGTAAAACTAGTAAAACGAGTAAAACGAGTAAAACGAGTAAAACGAGTAAAACGAGTAAAACGCGTAAAACGCGTAAAACGAGTAAAACGAGTAAAACGAGTAAAACGAGTAAAACGAGTAAAACGAGTAAAACGAGCAAAACTAGTAAAACGAGTAAAACTAGTAAAACGAGTAAAACGAGTAAAACGAGTAAAACGAGTAAAACGAGTAAAACGAGTAAAACGAGTAAAACGGGTAAAACGAGTAAAACGAGTAAAACGAGTAAAACGAGTAAAACGAGTAAAACGAGTAAAACGAGTAAAACGAGTAAAACGAGTAAAACGAGTAAAACGAGTAAAACGAGTAAAACGAGTAAAACGAGTAAAACGAGTAAAACTAGTAAAACGAGTAAAACGAGTAAAACGAGTAAAACGAGCAAAACGAGCAAAACGAGTAAAACGAGTAATACGAGTAATACGAGTAAAACGAGTAAAACCAGTAAAACGAGTAAAACGAGTAAAGCGAGTAAAACGAGTAAAACGAGTAAAACGAGTAAAACGAGTAAAACGAGTAAATCGAGTAAAACGAGTAAAACGAGTAAAACGAGTAAAACGAGCAAAACTAGTAAAACGAGTAAAACGAGTAAAACGAGTAAAACGAGTAAAACGGGCAAAACGAGTAAAACGGGTAAAACGAGTAAAACGGGTAAAACGAGTAAAACGGGTAAAACGAGTAAAACGAGTAAAACGAGTAAAACGAGTAAAACGAGTAAAACTAGTAAAACTAGTAAAACGAGTAAAACGAGTAAAACTAGTAAAACTAGTAAAACCAGTAAAACGAGTAAAACGAGCAAAACGAGTAAAACGAGCAAAACTAGTAAAACGAGTAAAACTAGTAAAACGAGTAAAACGAGTAAAACGAGTAAAACGAGTAAAACGAGTAAAACGAGTAAAACGAGTAAAACGAGTAAAACGAGTAAAACGAGTAAAACGAGTAAAACGAGTAAAACGAGCAAAACGAGTAAAACGAGCAAAACGAGCAAAACGAGTAAAACGAGTAAAACGAGTAAAACGAGTAAAACGAGTAAAACGAGTAAAACGAGTAAAACGAGTAAAACGAGTAAAACGAGCATAACTAGTAAAACGAGTAAAACTAGTAAAACGAGTAAAACGAGTAAAACGAGTAAAACGAGTAAAACGAGTAAAACGAGTAAAACGAGTAAAACGAGTAAAACGAGTAAAACGCGTAAAACGCGTAAACGAGTAAAACGAGTAAAACGAGTAAAACGAGTAATACGAGTAATACGAGTAAAACGAGCAAAACGAGTAAAACGAGCAAAACTAGTAAAACGAGTAAAACGAGTAAAACGAGTAAAACGAGTAAAACGAGTAAAACGAGTAAAACGAGTAAAACGAGTAAAACGAGTAAAACGAGTGAAACGAGTAAAACGAGTAAAACGAGTAAAACGAGTAAAACGAGTAAAACGAGCAAAACTAGTAAAACGAGTAAAACGAGTAAAACTAGTAAAACGAGTATAACGAGTAAAACTAGTAAAACGAGTAAAACGAGTAAAACGAGTAAAACGAGTAAAACGAGTAAAACTAGTAAAACGAGTATAACGAGTAAAACTAGTAAAACGAGTAAAACGAGTAAAACGAGTAAAACGAGTAAAACGAGTAAAACGAGTAAAACGAGTAAAACGAGTAAAACGAGTAAAACGAGTAAAACGAGTAAAACGAGTAAAACGAGTAAAACGAGTAAAACGAGTAAAACGAGTAAAACGAGTAAAACGAGTAAAACGAGTAAAACGAGTAAAACGAGTAAAACGAGTAAAACGAGTAAAACGAGTAAAACGAGTAAAACGAGTAAAACGAGTAATACGAGTAATACGAGTAAAACGAGCAAAACGAGTAAAACGAGCAAAACTAGTAAAACGAGTAAAACGAGTAAAACGAGTAAAACGAGCAAAACGAGTAAAACTAGTAAAACGAGTAAAACGAGTAAAACGAGTAAAACGAGTAAAACGAGTAAAACGAGTGAAACGAGTAAAACGAGTAAAACGAGTAAAACGAGTAAAACGAGTAAAACGAGCAAAACTAGTAAAACGAGTAAAACGAGTAAAACTAGTAAAACTAGTAAAACGAGTATAACGAGTAAAACTAGTAAAACGAGTAAAACGAGTAAAACGAGTAAAACGAGTAAAACTAGTAAAACGAGTATAACGAGTAAAACTAGTAAAACGAGTAAAACGAGTAAAACGAGTAAAACGAGTAAAACGAGTAAAACGAGTAAAACGAGTAAAACGAGTAAAACGAGTAAAACGAGTAAAACGAGTAAAACGAGTAAAACGAGTAAAACGAGTAAAACGAGTAAAACGAGTAAAACGAGTAAAACGAGTAAAACGAGTAAAACGAGTAAAACGAGTAAAACGAGTAAAACGAGTAAAACGAGTAAAACGAGTAAAACGAGTAAAACGAGTAAAACTAGTTAAACGAGTAAAACGAGTAAAACGAGTAAAACGAGTAAAACGAGTAAAACGAGTAAAACGAGTAAAACGAGTAAAACGAGTAAAACGAGTAAAACGAGTAAAACGAGTAAAACGAGTAAAACGAGTAAAACGAGTAAAACGAGTAAAACGAGTAAAACGAGTAAAACGAGTAAAACGAGTAAAACGAGTAAAACGAGTAAAACGAGTAAAACGAGTAAAACGAGTAAAACGAGTAAAACGAGTAAAACGAGTAAAACGAGTAAAACGAGTAAAACGAGTAAAACGAGTAAAACGAGTAAAACCAGTAAAACGAGTAAAACGAGCAAAACGAGTAAAACGAGCGAAACTAGTAAAACGAGTAAAACGAGTAAAACGAGTAAAACGAGTAAAACGAGTAAAACGAGTAAAACGAGCAAAACTAGTAAAACTAGTAAAACGAGTAAAACGAGTAAAACTAGTAAAACTAGTAAAACGAGTAAAACGAGTAAAACGAGTAAAACGAGTAAAACGAGTAAAACGAGTAAAACGAGCAAAACGAGTAAAACGAGTAAAACGAGTAAAACTAGTAAAACTAGTAAAACGAGTAAAACGAGTAAAACTAGTAAAACTAGTAAAACCAGTAAAACGAGTAAAACGAGCAAAACGAGTAAAACGAGCAAAACTAGTAAAACGAGTAAAACGAGTAAAACGAGCAAAACTAGTAAAACTAGTAAAACGAGTAAAACGAGTAAAACGAGTAAAACGAGTAAAACGAGTAAAACGAGTAAAACGAGTAAAACGAGTAAAACGAGTAAAACGAGTAAAACGAGTAAAACGAGCAAAACGAGTAAAACGAGCAAAACTAGTAAAACGAGTAAAACGAGTAAAACGAGTAAAACGAGTAAAACGGGCAAAACGAGTAAAACGGGTAAAACGAGTAAAACGGGTAAAACGAGTAAAACGGGTAAAACGAGTAAAACGAGTAAAACGAGTAAATCGAGTAAAACGAGTAAAACGAGTAAAACGAGTAAAACGGGTAAAACGAGTAAAACGAGTAAAACGAGTAAAACGAGTAAAACGAGTAAAACGAGTAAAACGAGTAAAACGAGTAAAACGAGTAAAACGAGTAAAACTAGTAAAACGAGTAAAACGAGTAAAACGAGTAAAACGAGTAAAACGAGTAATACGAGTAATACGAGTAAAACGAGTAAAACCAGTAAAACGAGTAAAACGAGTAAAGCGAGTAAAACGAGTAAAACGAGTAAAACGAGTAAAACGAGTAAATCGAATAAAACGAGTAAAGCGAGTAAAACGAGTAAAACGAGCAAAACTAGTAAAACGAGTAAAACGAATAAAACGAGTAAAGCGAGTAAAACGAGTAAAACGAGCAAAACTAGTAAAACGAGTAAAACGAGTAAAACGAGTAAAACGAGTAAAACGGGTAAAACGCGTAAAACGCGTAAAACGAGTAAAACGAGTAAAACGAGTAAAACTAGTAAAACCAGTAAAACGAGTAAAACGAGCAAAACGAGTAAAACGAGCAAAACTAGTAAAACGAGTAAAACTAGTAAAACGAGTAAAACGAGTAAAACGGGCAAAACGAGTAAAACGGGTAAAACGAGTAAAACGGGTAAAACGGGTAAAACGAGTAAAACGAGTAAAACGAGTAAAACGAGTAAAACGAGTAAAACGAGTAAAACGAGTAAAACGAGTAAAACGAGTAAAACGAGTAAAACGAGTAAAACGAGTAAAACGAGCAAAACTAGTAAAACGAGTAAAACTAGTAAAACGAGTAAAACGAGTAAAACGAGTAAAACGAGTAAAACGAGTAAAACGCGTAAAACGCGTAAAACGCGTAAAACGAGTAAAACGAGTAAAACTAGTAAAACCAGTAAAACGAGTAAAACGAGCAAAACGAGTAAAACGAGCAAAACTAGTAAAACGAGTAAAACTAGTAAAACGAGTAAAACGAGTAAAACGAGTAAAACGAGTAAAACGGGCAAAACGAGTAAAACGGGTAAAACGAGTAAAACGGGTAAAACGGGTAAAACGAGTAAAACGAGTAAAACGAGTAAAACGAGTAAAACGAGTAAAACGAGTAAAACGAGTAAAACGAGTAAAACGAGTAAAACGAGTAAAACGAGTAAAACGAGTAAAACGAGTAAAACGAGTAAAACGAGTAAAACGAGCAAAACGAGCAAAACTAGTAAAACGAGTAAAACTAGTAAAACGAGTAAAACGAGTAAAACGAGTAAAACGAGTAAAACGAGTAAAACGCGTAAAACGCGTAAAACGAGTAAAACGAGTAAAACGAGTAAAACTAGTAAAACCAGTAAAACGAGTAAAACGAGCAAAACGAGTAAAACGAGCAAAACTAGTAAAACGAGTAAAACTAGTAAAACGAGTAAAACGAGTAAAACGAGTAAAACGAGTAAAACGGGCAAAACGAGTAAAACGGATAAAACGAGTAAAACGGGTAAAACGGGTAAAACGAGTAAAACGAGTAAAACGAGTAAAACGAGTAAAACGAGTAAAACGAGTAAAACGAGTAAAACGAGTAAAACGAGTAAAACGAGTAAAACGAGTAAAACGAGTAAAACGAGTAAAACGAGCAAAACGAGTAAAACGAGCAAAACTAGTAAAACGAGTAAAACTAGTAAAACGAGTAAAACGAGTAAAACGAGTAAAACGAGTAAAACGAGTAAAACGCGTAAAACGCGTAAAACGAGTAAAACGAGTAAAACGAGTAAAACTAGTAAAACGAGCAAAACTAGTAAAACGAGTAAAACTAGTAAAACGAGTAAAACGAGTAAAACGAGTAAAACGAGTAAAACGAGTAAAACGCGTAAAACGCGTAAAACGAGTAAAACGAGTAAAACGAGTAAAACTAGTAAAACCAGTAAAACGAGTAAAACGAGCAAAACGAGTAAAACGAGCAAAACTAGTAAAACGAGTAAAACTAGTAAAACGAGTAAAACGAGTAAAACGAGTAAAACGAGTAAAACGGGCAAAACGAGTAAAACGGATAAAACGAGTAAAACGGGTAAAACGGGTAAAACGAGTAAAACGAGTAAAACGAGTAAAACGAGTAAAACGAGTAAAACGAGTAAAACGAGTAAAACGAGTAAAACGAGTAAAACGAGTAAAACGAGTAAAACGAGTAAAACGAGTAAAACGAGTAAAACGAGTAAAACGAGTAAAACGAGCAAAACGAGTAAAACGAGCAAAACTAGTAAAACGAGTAAAACTAGTAAAACGAGTAAAACGAGTAAAACGAGTAAAACGAGTAAAACGAGTAAAACGCGTAAAACGCGTAAAACGAGTAAAACGAGTAAAACTAGTAAAACCAGTAAAACGAGTAAAACGAGCAAAACGTGTAAAACGAGCAAAACTAGTAAAACGAGTAAAACTAGTAAAACGAGTAAAACGAGTAAAACGAGTAAAACGAGTAAAACGAGTAAAACGGGCAAAACGAGTAAAACGGGTAAAACGAGTAAAACGAGTAAAACGAGTAAAACGAGTAAAACGAGTAAAACGAGTAAAACGAGTAAAACGAGTAAAACGAGTAAAACGAGTAAAACGAGTAAAACGAGTAAAACGAGTAAAACGAGTAAAACGAGTAAAACGAGTAAAACGAGTAAAACGAGTAAAACGAGTAAAACGAGTAAAACGAGTAAAACGAGTAAAACGAGTAAAACGAGTAAAACGAGTAAAACGAGTAAAACGAGTAAAACGAGTAAAACGAGTAAAACGAGTAAAACGAGTAAAACGAGTAAAACGAGTAAAACGAGTAAAACGAGTAAAACGAGTAAAACGAGTAAAACTAGTAAAACCAGTAAAACGAGTAAAACGAGCAAAACGAGTAAAACGAGCAAAACTAGTAAAACGAGTAAAACGAGTAAAACGAGTAAAACGAGTAAAACGAGTAAAACGAGCAAAACTAGTAAAACTAGTAAAACGAGTAAAACGAGTAAAACTAGTAAAACTAGTAAAACGAGTAAAACGAGTAAAACGAGTAAAACGAGTAAAACGAGTAAAACGAGTAAAACGAGCAAAACGAGTAAAACGAGTAAAACGAGTAAAACTAGTAAAACTAGTAAAACGAGTAAAACGAGTAAAACTAGTAAAACTAGTAAAACCAGTAAAACGAGTAAAACGAGCAAAACGAGTAAAACGAGCAAAACTAGTAAAACGAGTAAAACGAGTAAAACGAGCAAAACTAGTAAAACTAGTAAAACGAGTAAAACGAGTAAAACGAGTAAAACGAGTAAAACGAGTAAAACGAGTAAAACGAGTAAAACGAGTAAAACGAGTAAAACGAGTAAAACGAGCAAAACGAGTAAAACGAGCAAAACTAGTAAAACGAGTAAAACGAGTAAAACGAGTAAAACGAGTAAAACGGGCAAAACGAGTAAAACGGGTAAAACGAGTAAAACGGGTAAAACGAGTAAAACGGGTAAAACGAGTAAAACGAGTAAAACGAGTAAATCGAGTAAAACGAGTAAAACGAGTAAAACGAGTAAAACGGGTAAAACGAGTAAAACGAGTAAAACGAGTAAAACGAGTAAAACGAGTAAAACGAGTAAAACGAGTAAAACGAGTAAAACGAGTAAAACGAGTAAAACGAGTAAAACTAGTAAAACGAGTAAAACGAGTAAAACGAGTAAAACGAGTAAAACGAGTAATACGAGTAATACGAGTAATACGAGTAAAACGAGTAAAACCAGTAAAACGAGTAAAACGAGTAAAGCGAGTAAAACGAGTAAAACGAGTAAAACGAGTAAAACGAGTAAAACGAGTAAATCGAATAAAACGAGTAAAGCGAGTAAAACGAGTAAAACGAGCAAAACTAGTAAAACGAGTAAAACGAGTAAAACGAGTAAAACGAGTAAAACGGGCAAAACGAGTAAAACGGGTAAAACGAGTAAAACGGGTAAAACGAGTAAAACGGGTAAAACGAGTAAAACGAGTAAAACGAGTAAAACGAGTAAAACTAGTAAAACTAGTAAAACGAGTAAAACGAGTAAAACTAGTAAAACTAGTAAAACCAGTAAAACGAGTAAAACGAGCAAAACGAGTAAAACGAGCAAAACTAGTAAAACGAGTAAAACTAGTAAAACGAGTAAAACGAGTAAAACGAGTAAAACGAGTAAAACGAGTAAAACACGAGAGGGCAAAACGAGTAAAACGGGTAAAACGAGTAAAACGGGTAAAACGGGTAAAACGAGTAAAACGAGTAAAACGAGTAAAACGAGTAAAACGAGTAAAACGAGTAAAACGAGTAAAACGAGTAAAACGAGTAAAACGAGTAAAACGAGTAAAACGAGTAAAACGAGCAAAACTAGTAAAACGAGTAAAACTAGTAAAACGAGTAAAACGAGTAAAACGAGTAAAACGAGTAAAACGCGTAAAACGCGTAAAACGAGTAAAACGAGTAAAACGAGTAAAACTAGTAAAACCAGTAAAACGAGTAAAACGAGCAAAACGAGTAAAACGAGCAAAACTAGTAAAACGAGTAAAACTAGTAAAACGAGTAAAACGAGTAAAACGAGTAAAACGAGTAAAACGGGCAAAACGAGTAAAACGGGTAAAACGAGTAAAACGGGTAAAACGGGTAAAACGAGTAAAACGAGTAAAACGAGTAAAACGAGTAAAACGAGTAAAACGAGTAAAACGAGTAAAACGAGTAAAACGAGTAAAACGAGTAAAACGAGTAAAACGAGTAAAACGAGTAAAACGAGTAAAACGAGTAAAACGAGCAAAACTAGTAAAACGAGTAAAACTAGTAAAACGAGTAAAACGAGTAAAACGAGTAAAACGCGTAAAACGCGTAAAACGAGTAAAACGAGTAAAACGAGTAAAACTAGTAAAACCAGTAAAACGAGTAAAACGAGCAAAACGAGTAAAACGAGCAAAACTAGTAAAACGAGTAAAACTAGTAAAACGAGTAAAACGAGTAAAACGAGTAAAACGAGTAAAACGAGTAAAACGGGCAAAACGAGTAAAACGGGTAAAACGAGTAAAACGGGTAAAACGGGTAAAACGAGTAAAACGAGTAAAACGAGTAAAACGAGTAAAACGAGTAAAACGAGTAAAACGAGTAAAACGAGTAAAACGAGTAAAACGAGTAAAACGAGTAAAACGAGCAAAACTAGTAAAACGAGTAAAACTAGTAAAACGAGTAAAACGAGTAAAACGAGTAAAACGAGTAAAACGAGTAAAACGCGTAAAACGCGTAAAACGCGTAAAACGAGTAAAACGAGTAAAACTAGTAAAACCAGTAAAACGAGTAAAACGAGCAAAACGAGTAAAACGAGCAAAACTAGTAAAACGAGTAAAACTAGTAAAACGAGTAAAACGAGTAAAACGAGTAAAACGAGTAAAACGAGTAAGACGGGCAAAACGAGTAAAACGGGTAAAACGAGTAAAACGGGTAAAACGGGTAAAACGAGTAAAACGAGTAAAACGAGTAAAACGAGTAAAACGAGTAAAACGAGTAAAACGAGTAAAACGAGTAAAACGAGTAAAACGAGTAAAACGAGTAAAACGAGTAAAACGAGTAAAACGAGTAAAACGAGTAAAACGAGTAAAACGAGTAAAACGAGCAAAACTAGTAAAACGAGTAAAACTAGTAAAACGAGTAAAACGAGTAAAACGAGTAAAACGAGTAAAACGAGTAAAACGCGTAAAACGCGTAAAACGAGTAAAACGAGTAAAACGAGTAAAACTAGTAAAACCAGTAAAACGAGTAAAACGAGCAAAACGAGTAAAACGAGCAAAACTAGTAAAACGAGTAAAACTAGTAAAACGAGTAAAACGAGTAAAACGAGTAAAACGAGTAAAACGGGCAAAACGAGTAAAACGGAGTAAAACGAGTAAAACGGGTAAAACGGGTAAAACGAGTAAAACGAGTAAAACGAGTAAAACGAGTAAAACGAGTAAAACGAGTAAAACGAGTAAAACGAGTAAAACGAGTAAAACGAGTAAAACGAGTAAAACGAGTAAAACGAGTAAAACGAGCAAAACGAGTAAAACGAGCAAAACTAGTAAAACGAGTAAATCTAGTAAAACGAGTAAAACGAGTAAAACGAGTAAAACGAGTAAAACGAGTAAAACGCGTAAAACGCGTAAAACGAGTAAAACGAGTAAAACGAGTAAAACTAGTAAAACCAGTAAAACGAGTAAAACGAGCAAAACGTGTAAAACGAGCAAAACTAGTAAAACGAGTAAAACTAGTAAAACGAGTAAAACGAGTAAAACGAGTAAAACGAGTAAAACGGGCAAAACGAGTAAAACGGGTAAAACGAGTAAAACGGGTAAAACGGGTAAAACGAGTAAAACGAGTAAAACGAGTAAAACGAGTAAAACGAGTAAAACGAGTAAAACGAGTAAAACGAGTAAAACGAGTAAAACGAGTAAAACGAGTAAAACGAGTAAAACGAGTAAAACGAGCAAAACTAGTAAAACGAGTAAAACTAGTAAAACGAGTAAAACGAGTAAAACGAGTAAAACGAGTAAAACGAGTAAAACGAGTAAAACGCGTAAAACGCGTAAAACGAGTAAAACGAGTAAAACGAGTAAAACTAGTAAAACCAGTAAAACGAGTAAAACGAGCAAAACGAGTAAAACGAGCAAAACTAGTAAAACGAGTAAAACTAGTAAAACGAGTAAAACGAGTAAAACGAGTAAAACGAGTAAAACGGGCAAAACGAGTAAAACGGGTAAAACGAGTAAAACGGGTAAAACGGGTAAAACGAGTAAAACGAGTAAAACGAGTAAAACGAGTAAAACGAGTAAAACGAGTAAAACGAGTAAAACGAGTAAAACGAGTAAAACGAGCAAAACTAGTAAAACGAGTAAAACTAGTAAAACGAGTAAAACGAGTAAAACGAGTAAAACGAGTAAAACGAGTAAAACGCGTAAAACGCGTAAAACGAGTAAAACGAGTAAAACGAGTAAAACTAGTAAAACCAGTAAAACGAGTAAAACGAGCAAAACGAGTAAAACGAGCAAAACTAGTAAAACGAGTAAAACTAGTAAAACGAGTAAAACGAGTAAAACGAGTAAAACGAGTAAAACGGGCAAAACGAGTAAAACGGATAAAACGAGTAAAACGGGTAAAACGGGTAAAACGAGTAAAACGAGTAAAACGAGTAAAACGAGTAAAACGAGTAAAACGAGTAAAACGAGTAAAACGAGTAAAACGAGTAAAACGAGTAAAACGAGTAAAACGAGTAAAACGAGTAAAACGAGCAAAACGAGTAAAACGAGCAAAACTAGTAAAACGAGTAAAACTAGTAAAACGAGTAAAACGAGTAAAACGAGTAAAACGAGTAAAACGAGTAAAACGCGTAAAACGCGTAAAACGAGTAAAACGAGTAAAACGAGTAAAACTAGTAAAACCAGTAAAACGAGTAAAACGAGCAAAACGTGTAAAACGAGCAAAACTAGTAAAACGAGTAAAACTAGTAAAACGAGTAAAACGAGTAAAACGAGTAAAACGAGTAAAACGGGCAAAACGAGTAAAACGGGTAAAACGAGTAAAACGGGTAAAACGGGTAAAACGAGTAAAACGAGTAAAACGAGTAAAACGAGTAAAACGAGTAAAACGAGTAAAACGAGTAAAACAAGTAAAACGAGTAAAACGAGTAAAACGAGTAAAACGAGTAAAACGAGTAAAACGAGTAAAACGAGTAAAACGAGCAAAACTAGTAAAACGAGTAAAACTAGTAAAACGAGTAAAACGAGTAAAACGAGTAAAACGAGTAAAACGAGTAAAACGAGTAAAACGCGTAAAACGCGTAAAACGAGTAAAACGAGTAAAACGAGTAAAACTAGTAAAACCAGTAAAACGAGTAAAACGAGCAAAACGAGTAAAACGAGCAAAACTAGTAAAACGAGTAAAACTAGTAAAACGAGTAAAACGAGTAAAACGAGTAAAACGAGTAAAACGGGCAAAACGAGTAAAACGGGTAAAACGAGTAAAACGGGTAAAACGGGTAAAACGAGTAAAACGAGTAAAACGAGTAAAACGGGCAAAACGAGTAAAACGGGTAAAACGAGTAAAACGGGTAAAACGGGTAAAACGAGTAAAACGAGTAAAACGAGTAAAACGAGTAAAACGAGTAAAACGAGTAAAACGAGTAAAACGAGTAAAACGAGTAAAACGAGCAAAACTAGTAAAACGAGTAAAACTAGTAAAACGAGTAAAACGAGTAAAACGAGTAAAACGAGTAAAACGAGTAAAACGCGTAAAACGCGTAAAACGAGTAAAACGAGTAAAACGAGTAAAACTAGTAAAACCAGTAAAACGAGTAAAACGAGCAAAACGAGTAAAACGAGCAAAACTAGTAAAACGAGTAAAACTAGTAAAACGAGTAAAACGAGTAAAACGAGTAAAACGAGTAAAACGGGCAAAACGAGTAAAACGGGTAAAACGAGTAAAACGGGTAAAACGGGTAAAACGAGTAAAACGAGTAAAACGAGTAAAACGAGTAAAACGAGTAAAACGAGTAAAACGAGTAAAACGAGTAAAACGAGTAAAACGAGTAAAACGAGTAAAACGAGTAAAACGAGTAAAACGAGTAAAACGAGTAAAACGAGTAAAACGAGTAAAACGAGTAAAACGAGTAAAACGAGTAAAACGAGTAAAACGAGTAAAACGAGTAAAACGAGTAAAACGAGTAAAACGAGTAAAACGAGCAAAACGAGTAAAACGAGCAAAACTAGTAAAACGAGTAAATCTAGTAAAACGAGTAAAACGAGTAAAACGAGTAAAACGAGTAAAACGAGTAAAACGAGTAAAACGCGTAAAACGCGTAAAACGAGTAAAACGAGTAAAACGAGTAAAACTAGTAAAACCAGTAAAACGAGTAAAACGAGCAAAACGTGTAAAACGAGCAAAACTAGTAAAACGAGTAAAACTAGTAAAACGAGTAAAACGAGTAAAACGAGTAAAACGAGTAAAACGGGCAAAACGAGTAAAACGGGTAAAACGAGTAAAACGGGTAAAACGGGTAAAACGAGTAAAACGAGTAAAACGAGTAAAACGAGTAAAACGAGTAAAACGAGTAAAACGAGTAAAACGAGTAAAACGAGTAAAACGAGTAAAACGAGTAAAACGAGTAAAACGAGTAAAACGAGTAAAACGAGTAAAACGAGCAAAACTAGTAAAACGAGTAAAACTAGTAAAACGAGTAAAACGAGTAAAACGAGTAAAACGAGTAAAACGAGTAAAACGAGTAAAACGCGTAAAACGCGTAAAACGAGTAAAACGAGTAAAACGAGTAAAACTAGTAAAACCAGTAAAACGAGTAAAACGAGCAAAACGAGTAAAACGAGCAAAACTAGTAAAACGAGTAAAACTAGTAAAACGAGTAAAACGAGTAAAACGAGTAAAACGAGTAAAACGGGCAAAACGAGTAAAACGGGTAAAACGAGTAAAACGGGTAAAACGGGTAAAACGAGTAAAACGAGTAAAACGAGTAAAACGAGTAAAACGAGTAAAACGAGTAAAACGAGTAAAACGAGTAAAACGAGTAAAACGAGTAAAACGAGCAAAACTAGTAAAACGAGTAAAACTAGTAAAACGAGTAAAACGAGTAAAACGAGTAAAACGAGTAAAACGAGTAAAACGCGTAAAACGCGTAAAACGAGTAAAACGAGTAAAACGAGTAAAACTAGTAAAACCAGTAAAACGAGTAAAACGAGCAAAACGAGTAAAACGAGCAAAACTAGTAAAACGAGTAAAACTAGTAAAACGAGTAAAACGAGTAAAACGAGTAAAACGAGTAAAACGGGCAAAACGAGTAAAACGGATAAAACGAGTAAAACGGGTAAAACGGGTAAAACGAGTAAAACGAGTAAAACGAGTAAAACGAGTAAAACGAGTAAAACGAGTAAAACGAGTAAAACGAGTAAAACGAGTAAAACGAGTAAAACGAGTAAAACGAGTAAAACGAGTAAAACGAGTAAAACGAGCAAAACGAGTAAAACGAGCAAAACTAGTAAAACGAGTAAAACTAGTAAAACGAGTAAAACGAGTAAAACGAGTAAAACGAGTAAAACGAGTAAAACGCGTAAAACGCGTAAAACGAGTAAAACGAGTAAAACGAGTAAAACTAGTAAAACCAGTAAAACGAGTAAAACGAGCAAAACGTGTAAAACGAGCAAAACTAGTAAAACGAGTAAAACTAGTAAAACGAGTAAAACGAGTAAAACGAGTAAAACGAGTAAAACGGGCAAAACGAGTAAAACGGGTAAAACGAGTAAAACGGGTAAAACGGGTAAAACGAGTAAAACGAGTAAAACGAGTAAAACGAGTAAAACGAGTAAAACGAGTAAAACGAGTAAAACGAGTAAAACGAGTAAAACGAGTAAAACGAGTAAAACGAGTAAAACGAGTAAAACGAGTAAAACGAGTAAAACGAGCAAAACTAGTAAAACGAGTAAAACTAGTAAAACGAGTAAAACGAGTAAAACGAGTAAAACGAGTAAAACGAGTAAAACGAGTAAAACGCGTAAAACGCGTAAAACGAGTAAAACGAGTAAAACGAGTAAAACTAGTAAAACCAGTAAAACGAGTAAAACGAGCAAAACGAGTAAAACGAGCAAAACTAGTAAAACGAGTAAAACTAGTAAAACGAGTAAAACGAGTAAAACGAGTAAAACGAGTAAAACGGGCAAAACGAGTAAAACGGGTAAAACGAGTAAAACGGGTAAAACGGGTAAAACGAGTAAAACGAGTAAAACGAGTAAAACGGGCAAAACGAGTAAAACGGGTAAAACGAGTAAAACGGGTAAAACGGGTAAAACGAGTAAAACGAGTAAAACGAGTAAAACGAGTAAAACGAGTAAAACGAGTAAAACGAGTAAAACGAGTAAAACGAGTAAAACGAGCAAAACTAGTAAAACGAGTAAAACTAGTAAAACGAGTAAAACGAGTAAAACGAGTAAAACGAGTAAAACGAGTAAAACGCGTAAAACGCGTAAAACGAGTAAAACGAGTAAAACGAGTAAAACTAGTAAAACCAGTAAAACGAGTAAAACGAGCAAAACGAGTAAAACGAGCAAAACTAGTAAAACGAGTAAAACTAGTAAAACGAGTAAAACGAGTAAAACGAGTAAAACGAGTAAAACGGGCAAAACGAGTAAAACGGGTAAAACGAGTAAAACGGGTAAAACGGGTAAAACGAGTAAAACGAGTAAAACGAGTAAAACGAGTAAAACGAGTAAAACGAGTAAAACGAGTAAAACGAGTAAAACGAGTAAAACGAGTAAAACGAGTAAAACGAGTAAAACGAGTAAAACGAGTAAAACGAGTAAAACGAGTAAAACGAGTAAAACGAGTAAAACGAGTAAAACGAGTAAAACGAGTAAAACGAGTAAAACGAGTAAAACGAGTAAAACGAGCAAAACTAGTAAAACGAGTAAAACTAGTAAAACGAGTAAAACGAGTAAAACGAGTAAAACGAGTAAAACGAGTAAAACGCGTAAAACGCGTAAAACGAGTAAAACGAGTAAAACGAGTAAAACTAGTAAAACCAGTAAAACGAGTAAAACGAGCAAAACGAGTAAAACGAGCAAAACTAGTAAAACGAGTAAAACTAGTAAAACGAGTAAAACGAGTAAAACGAGTAAAACGAGTAAAACGGGCAAAACGAGTAAAACGGGTAAAACGAGTAAAACGGGTAAAACGGGTAAAACGAGTAAAACGAGTAAAACGAGTAAAACGAGTAAAACGAGTAAAACGAGTAAAACGAGTAAAACGAGTAAAACGAGTAAAACGAGTAAAACGAGTAAAACGAGTAAAACGAGTAAAACGAGTAAAACGAGTAAAACGAGCAAAACTAGTAAAACGAGTAAAACTAGTAAAACGAGTAAAACGAGTAAAACGAGTAAAACGAGTAAAACGAGTAAAACGCGTAAAACGCGTAAAACGAGTAAAACGAGTAAAACGAGTAAAACTAGTAAAACCAGTAAAACGAGTAAAACGAGCAAAACGAGTAAAACGAGCAAAACTAGTAAAACGAGTAAAACTAGTAAAACGAGTAAAACGAGTAAAACGAGTAAAACTAGTAAAACGAGTAAAACGAGTAAAACGAGTAAAACGAGTAAAACGAGTAAAACGAGTAAAACGAGTAAAACGAGTAAAACGAGTAAAACGAGTAAAACGAGTAAAACGAGTAAAACGAGTAAAACGAGTAAAACGAGTAAAACGAGTAAAACGAGTAAAACGAGTAAAACTAGTTAAACGAGTAAAACGAGTAAAACGAGTAAAACGAGTAAAACGAGTAAAACGAGTAAAACGAGTAAAACGAGTAAAACGAGTAAAACGAGTAAAACGAGTAAAACGAGTAAAACGAGTAAAACGAGTAAAACGAGTAAAACGAGTAAAACGAGTAAAACGAGTAAAACGAGTAAAACGAGTAAAACGAGTAAAACGAGTAAAACGAGTAAAACGAGTAAAACGAGTAAAACGAGTAAAACGAGTAAAACGAGTAAAACGAGTAAAACGAGTAAAACGAGTAAAACGAGTAAAACGAGTAAAACGAGTAAAACGAGTAAAACGAGTAAAACGAGTAAAACGAGTAAAACGAGTAAAACTAGTTAAACGAGTAAAACGAGTAAAACGAGTAAAACGAGTAAAACGAGTAAAACGAGTAAAACGAGTAAAACGAGTAAAACGAGTAAAACGAGTAAAACGAGTAAAACGAGTAAAACGAGTAAAACGAGTAAAACGAGTAAAACGAGTAAAACGAGTAAAACTAGTAAAACCAGTAAAACGAGTAAAACGAGCAAAACGAGTAAAACGAGCAAAACTAGTAAAACGAGTAAAACGAGTAAAACGAGTAAAACGAGTAAAACGAGTAAAACGAGTAAAACGAGTAAAACGAGAAAAACTAGTAAAACTAGTAAAACGAGTAAAACGAGTAAAACTAGTAAAACTAGTAAAACGAGTAAAACGAGTAAAACGAGTAAAACGAGTAAAACGAGTAAAACGAGCAAAACGAGTAAAACGAGTAAAACGAGTAAAACGAGTAAAACTAGTAAAACTAGTAAAACGAGTAAAACGAGTAAAACTAGTAAAACTAGTAAAACCAGTAAAACGAGTAAAACGAGCAAAACGAGTAAAACGAGCAAAACTAGTAAAACGAGTAAAACGAGTAAAACGAGCAAAACTAGTAAAACTAGTAAAACGAGTAAAACGAGTAAAACGAGTAAAACGAGTAAAACGAGTAAAACGAGTAAAACGAGTAAAACGAGTAAAACGAGTAAAACGAGTAAAACGAGTAAAACGAGTAAAACGAGTAAAACGAGCAAAACGAGTAAAACGAGCAAAACTAGTAAAACGAGTAAAACGAGTAAAACGAGTAAAACGAGTAAAACGGGCAAAACGAGTAAAACGGGTAAAACGAGTAAAACGGGTAAAACGAGTAAAACGGGTAAAACGAGTAAAACGAGTAAAACGAGTAAAACGAGTAAAACTAGTAAAACTAGTAAAACGAGTAAAACGAGTAAAACTAGTAAAACTAGTAAAACCAGTAAAACGAGTAAAACGAGCAAAACGAGTAAAACGAGCAAAACTAGTAAAACGAGTAAAACTAGTAAAACGAGTAAAACGAGTAAAACGAGTAAAACGAGTAAAACGGGCAAAACGAGTAAAACGGGTAAAACGAGTAAAACGGGTAAAACGGGTAAAACGAGTAAAACGAGTAAAACGAGTAAAACGAGTAAAACGAGTAAAACGAGCAAAACTAGTAAAACGAGTAAAACTAGTAAAACGAGTAAAACGAGTAAAACGAGTAAAACGAGTAAAACGAGTAAAACGCGTAAAACGCGTAAAACGAGTAAAACGAGTAAAACGAGTAAAACTAGTAAAACCAGTAAAACGAGTAAAACGAGCAAAACGAGTAAAACGAGCAAAACTAGTAAAACGAGTAAAACTAGTAAAACGAGTAAAACGAGTAAAACGAGTAAAACGAGTAAAACGGGCAAAACGAGTAAAACGGGTAAAACGAGTAAAACGGGTAAAACGGGTAAAACGAGTAAAACGAGTAAAACGAGTAAAACGAGTAAAACGAGTAAAACGAGTAAAACGAGTAAAACGAGTAAAACGAGTAAAACGAGTAAAACGAGTAAAACGAGTAAAACGAGAAATACGAGTAAAACGAGTAAAACGAGTAAAACGAGCAAAACTAGTAAAACGAGTAAAACTAGTAAAACGAGTAAAACGAGTAAAACGAGTAAAACGAGTAAAACGAGTAAAACGAGTAAAACGCGTAAAACGCGTAAAACGAGTAAAACGAGTAAAACGAGTAAAACTAGTAAAACCAGTAAAACGAGTAAAACGAGCAAAACGAGTAAAACGAGCAAAACTAGTAAAACGAGTAAAACTAGTAAAACGAGTAAAACGAGTAAAACGAGTAAAACGAGTAAAACGGGCAAAACGAGTAAAACGGGTAAAACGAGTAAAACGGGTAAAACGGGTAAAACGAGTAAAACGAGTAAAACGAGTAAAACGAGTAAAACGAGTAAAACGAGTAAAACGAGTAAAACGAGTAAAACGAGCAAAACTAGTAAAACGAGTAAAACTAGTAAAACGAGTAAAACGAGTAAAACGAGTAAAACGAGTAAAACGAGTAAAACGCGTAAAACGAGTAAAACGAGTAAAACGAGTAAAACGAGTAAAACCAGTAAAACGAGTAAAACGAGCAAAACGAGTAAAACGAGCAAAACTAGTAAAACGAGTAAAACTAGTAAAACGAGTAAAACGAGTAAAACGAGTAAAACGAGTAAAACGAGTAAAACTAGTAAAACGAGTAAAACGAGTAAAACGAGTAAAACGAGTAAAACGAGTAAAACGAGTAAAACGAGTAAAACGAGTAAAACGAGTAAAACGAGTAAAACGAGTAAAACGAGTAAAACGAGTAAAACGAGTAAAACGAGTAAAACGAGTAAAACGAGTAAAACGAGTAAAACGAGTAAAACGAGTAAAACGAGTAAAACGAGTAAAACGAGTAAAACGAGTAAAACTAGTTAAACGAGTAAAACGAGTAAAACGAGTAAAACGAGTAAAACGAGTAAAACGAGTAAAACGAGTAAAACGAGTAAAACGAGCAAAACTAGTAATACTAGTAAAACGAGTAAAACGAGTAAAACTAGTAAAACTAGTAAAACGAGTAAAACGAGTAAAACGAGTAAAACGAGTAAAACGAGTAAAACGAGTAAAACGAGTAAAACGAGTAAAACTAGTAAAACTAGTAAAACCAGTAAAACGAGTAAAACGAGCAAAACGAGTAAAACGAGCAAAACTAGTAAAACGAGTAAAACGAGTAAAACGAGCAAAACTAGTAAAACTAGTAAAACGAGTAAAACGAGTAAAACGAGTAAAACGAGTAAAACGAGTAAAACGAGTAAAACGAGTAAAACGAGTAAAACGAGTAAAACGAGTAAAACGAGTAAAACGAGTAAAACGAGTAAAACGAGTAAAACGAGTAAAACGAGTAAAACGAGTAAAACGAGCAAAACGAGTAAAACGAGTAAAACCAGTAAAACGAGTAAAACGAGTAAAGCGAGTAAAACGAGTAAAACGAGTAAAACGAGTAAAACGAGTAAAACGAGTAAATCGAGTAAAACGAGTAAAACGAGTAAAACGAGTAAAACGAGCAAAACTAGTAAAACGAGTAAAACGAGTAAAACGAGTAAAACGAGTAAAACGGGCAAAACGAGTAAAACGGGTAAAACGAGTAAAACGGGTAAAACGAGTAAAACGGGTAAAACGAGTAAAACGAGTAAAACGAGTAAAACGAGTAAAACTAGTAAAACTAGTAAAACGAGTAAAACGAGTAAAACTAGTAAAACTAGTAAAACCAGTAAAACGAGTAAAACGAGCAAAACGAGTAAAACGAGCAAAACTAGTAAAACGAGTAAAACTAGTAAAACGAGTAAAACGAGTAAAACGAGTAAAACGAGTAAAACGAGTAAAACGGGCAAAACGAGTAAAACGGGTAAAACGAGTAAAACGGGTAAAACGGGTAAAACGAGTAAAACGAGTAAAACGAGTAAAACGAGTAAAACGAGTAAAACGAGTAAAACGAGTAAAACGAGTAAAACGAGTAAAACGAGTAAAACGAGTAAAACGAGTAAAACGAGTAAAACGAGTAAAACGAGTAAAACGAGTAAAACGAGCAAAACTAGTAAAACGAGTAAAACTAGTAAAACGAGTAAAACGAGTAAAACGAGTAAAACGAGTAAAACGCGTAAAACGCGTAAAACGAGTAAAACGAGTAAAACGAGTAAAACTAGTAAAACCAGTAAAACGAGTAAAACGAGCAAAACGAGTAAAACGAGCAAAACTAGTAAAACGAGTAAAACTAGTAAAACGAGTAAAACGAGTAAAACGAGTAAAACGAGTAAAACGGGCAAAACGAGTAAAACGGGTAAAACGAGTAAAACGGGTAAAACGGGTAAAACGAGTAAAACGAGTAAAACGAGTAAAACGAGTAAAACGAGTAAAACGAGTAAAACGAGTAAAACGAGTAAAACGAGTAAAACGAGTAAAACGAGTAAAACGAGTAAAACGAGTAAAACGAGCAAAACTAGTAAAACGAGTAAAACTAGTAAAACGAGTAAAACGAGTAAAACGAGTAAAACGCGTAAAACGCGTAAAACGAGTAAAACGAGTAAAACGAGTAAAACTAGTAAAACCAGTAAAACGAGTAAAACGAGCAAAACGAGTAAAACGAGCAAAACTAGTAAAACGAGTAAAACTAGTAAAACGAGTAAAACGAGTAAAACGAGTAAAACGAGTAAAACGAGTAAAACGGGCAAAACGAGTAAAACGGGTAAAACGAGTAAAACGGGTAAAACGGGTAAAACGAGTAAAACGAGTAAAACGAGTAAAACGAGTAAAACGAGTAAAACGAGTAAAACGAGTAAAACGAGTAAAACGAGTAAAACGAGTAAAACGAGTAAAACGAGCAAAACTAGTAAAACGAGTAAAACTAGTAAAACGAGTAAAACGAGTAAAACGAGTAAAACGAGTAAAACGAGTAAAACGCGTAAAACGCGTAAAACGCGTAAAACGAGTAAAACGAGTAAAACTAGTAAAACCAGTAAAACGAGTAAAACGAGCAAAACGAGTAAAACGAGCAAAACTAGTAAAACGAGTAAAACTAGTAAAACGAGTAAAACGAGTAAAACGAGTAAAACGAGTAAGACGGGCAAAACGAGTAAAACGGGTAAAACGAGTAAAACGGGTAAAACGGGTAAAACGAGTAAAACGAGTAAAACGAGTAAAACGAGTAAAACGAGTAAAACGAGTAAAACGAGTAAAACGAGTAAAACGAGTAAAACGAGTAAAACGAGTAAAACGAGTAAAACGAGTAAAACGAGTAAAACGAGTAAAACGAGTAAAACGAGCAAAACTAGTAAAACGAGTAAAACTAGTAAAACGAGTAAAACGAGTAAAACGAGTAAAACGAGTAAAACGAGTAAAACGCGTAAAACGCGTAAAACGAGTAAAACGAGTAAAACGAGTAAAACTAGTAAAACCAGTAAAACGAGTAAAACGAGCAAAACGAGTAAAACGAGCAAAACTAGTAAAACGAGTAAAACTAGTAAAACGAGTAAAACGAGTAAAACGAGTAAAACGAGTAAAACGGGCAAAACGAGTAAAACGGATAAAACGAGTAAAACGGGTAAAACGGGTAAAACGAGTAAAACGAGTAAAACGAGTAAAACGAGTAAAACGAGTAAAACGAGTAAAACGAGTAAAACGAGTAAAACGAGTAAAACGAGTAAAACGAGTAAAACGAGTAAAACGAGTAAAACGAGCAAAACGAGTAAAACGAGCAAAACTAGTAAAACGAGTAAATCTAGTAAAACGAGTAAAACGAGTAAAACGAGTAAAACGAGTAAAACGAGTAAAACGCGTAAAACGCGTAAAACGAGTAAAACGAGTAAAACGAGTAAAACTAGTAAAACCAGTAAAACGAGTAAAACGAGCAAAACGTGTAAAACGAGCAAAACTAGTAAAACGAGTAAAACTAGTAAAACGAGTAAAACGAGTAAAACGAGTAAAACGAGTAAAACGGGCAAAACGAGTAAAACGGGTAAAACGAGTAAAACGGGTAAAACGGGTAAAACGAGTAAAACGAGTAAAACGAGTAAAACGAGTAAAACGAGTAAAACGAGTAAAACGAGTAAAACGAGTAAAACGAGTAAAACGAGTAAAACGAGTAAAACGAGTAAAACGAGTAAAACGAGCAAAACTAGTAAAACGAGTAAAACTAGTAAAACGAGTAAAACGAGTAAAACGAGTAAAACGAGTAAAACGAGTAAAACGAGTAAAACGCGTAAAACGCGTAAAACGAGTAAAACGAGTAAAACGAGTAAAACTAGTAAAACCAGTAAAACGAGTAAAACGAGCAAAACGAGTAAAACGAGCAAAACTAGTAAAACGAGTAAAACTAGTAAAACGAGTAAAACGAGTAAAACGAGTAAAACGAGTAAAACGGGCAAAACGAGTAAAACGGGTAAAACGAGTAAAACGGGTAAAACGGGTAAAACGAGTAAAACGAGTAAAACGAGTAAAACGAGTAAAACGAGTAAAACGAGTAAAACGAGTAAAACGAGTAAAACGAGTAAAACGAGTAAAACGAGCAAAACTAGTAAAACGAGTAAAACTAGTAAAACGAGTAAAACGAGTAAAACGAGTAAAACGAGTAAAACGAGTAAAACGCGTAAAACGCGTAAAACGAGTAAAACGAGTAAAACGAGTAAAACTAGTAAAACCAGTAAAACGAGTAAAACGAGCAAAACGAGTAAAACGAGTAAAACGAGTAAAACGAGTAAAACGAGTAAAACGAGTAAAACGAGTAAAACGAGTAAAACGAGTAAAACGAGTAAAACGAGTAAAACGAGCAAAACGAGTAAAACGAGCAAAACTAGTAAAACGAGTAAAACTAGTAAAACGAGTAAAACGAGTAAAACGAGTAAAACGAGTAAAACGAGTAAAACGCGTAAAACGCGTAAAACGAGTAAAACGAGTAAAACGAGTAAAACTAGTAAAACCAGTAAAACGAGTAAAACGAGCAAAACGTGTAAAACGAGCAAAACTAGTAAAACGAGTAAAACTAGTAAAACGAGTAAAACGAGTAAAACGAGTAAAACGAGTAAAACGGGCAAAACGAGTAAAACGGGTAAAACGAGTAAAACGGGTAAAACGGGTAAAACGAGTAAAACGAGTAAAACGAGTAAAACGAGTAAAACGAGTAAAACGAGTAAAACGAGTAAAACGAGTAAAACGAGTAAAACGAGTAAAACGAGTAAAACGAGTAAAACGAGTAAAACGAGTAAAACGAGTAAAACGAGCAAAACTAGTAAAACGAGTAAAACTAGTAAAACGAGTAAAACGAGTAAAACGAGTAAAACGAGTAAAACGAGTAAAACGAGTAAAACGCGTAAAACGCGTAAAACGAGTAAAACGAGTAAAACGAGTAAAACTAGTAAAACCAGTAAAACGAGTAAAACGAGCAAAACGAGTAAAACGAGCAAAACTAGTAAAACGAGTAAAACTAGTAAAACGAGTAAAACGAGTAAAACGAGTAAAACGAGTAAAACGGGCAAAACGAGTAAAACGGGTAAAACGAGTAAAACGGGTAAAACGGGTAAAACGAGTAAAACGAGTAAAACGAGTAAAACGAGTAAAACGAGTAAAACGAGTAAAACGAGTAAAACGAGTAAAACGAGTAAAACGAGCAAAACTAGTAAAACGAGTAAAACTAGTAAAACGAGTAAAACGAGTAAAACGAGTAAAACGAGTAAAACGAGTAAAACGCGTAAAACGCGTAAAACGAGTAAAACGAGTAAAACGAGTAAAACTAGTAAAACCAGTAAAACGAGTAAAACGAGCAAAACGAGTAAAACGAGCAAAACTAGTAAAACGAGTAAAACTAGTAAAACGAGTAAAACGAGTAAAACGAGTAAAACGAGTAAAACGGGCAAAACGAGTAAAACGGGTAAAACGAGTAAAACGGGTAAAACGGGTAAAACGAGTAAAACGAGTAAAACGAGTAAAACGAGTAAAACGAGTAAAACGAGTAAAACGAGTAAAACGAGTAAAACGAGTAAAACGAGTAAAACGAGTAAAACGAGTAAAACGAGTAAAACGAGTAAAACGAGTAAAACGAGTAAAACGAGTAAAACGAGTAAAACGAGTAAAACGAGTAAAACGAGTAAAACGAGTAAAACGAGTAAAACGAGTAAAACGAGTAAAACGAGTAAAACGAGTAAAACGAGTAAAACGAGTAAAACGAGTAAAACGAGCAAAACGAGTAAAACGAGCAAAACTAGTAAAACGAGTAAATCTAGTAAAACGAGTAAAACGAGTAAAACGAGTAAAACGAGTAAAACGAGTAAAACGCGTAAAACGCGTAAAACGAGTAAAACGAGTAAAACGAGTAAAACTAGTAAAACCAGTAAAACGAGCAAAACGTGTAAAACGAGCAAAACTAGTAAAACGAGTAAAACTAGTAAAACGAGTAAAACGAGTAAAACGAGTAAAACGAGTAAAACGGGCAAAACGAGTAAAACGGGTAAAACGAGTAAAACGGGTAAAACGGGTAAAACGAGTAAAACGAGTAAAACGAGTAAAACGAGTAAAACGAGTAAAACGAGTAAAACGAGTAAAACGAGTAAAACGAGTAAAACGAGTAAAACGAGTAAAACGAGTAAAACGAGTAAAACGAGCAAAACTAGTAAAACGAGTAAAACTAGTAAAACGAGTAAAACGAGTAAAACGAGTAAAACGAGTAAAACGAGTAAAACGAGTAAAACGCGTAAAACGCGTAAAACGAGTAAAACGAGTAAAACGAGTAAAACTAGTAAAACCAGTAAAACGAGTAAAACGAGCAAAACGAGTAAAACGAGCAAAACTAGTAAAACGAGTAAAACTAGTAAAACGAGTAAAACGAGTAAAACGAGTAAAACGAGTAAAACGGGCAAAACGAGTAAAACGGGTAAAACGAGTAAAACGGGTAAAACGGGTAAAACGAGTAAAACGAGTAAAACGAGTAAAACGAGTAAAACGAGTAAAACGAGTAAAACGAGTAAAACGAGTAAAACGAGTAAAACGAGTAAAACGAGCAAAACTAGTAAAACGAGTAAAACTAGTAAAACGAGTAAAACGAGTAAAACGAGTAAAACGAGTAAAACGAGTAAAACGCGTAAAACGCGTAAAACGAGTAAAACGAGTAAAACGAGTAAAACTAGTAAAACCAGTAAAACGAGTAAAACGAGCAAAACGAGTAAAACGAGCAAAACTAGTAAAACGAGTAAAACTAGTAAAACGAGTAAAACGAGTAAAACGAGTAAAACGAGTAAAACGGGCAAAACGAGTAAAACGGATAAAACGAGTAAAACGGGTAAAACGGGTAAAACGAGTAAAACGAGTAAAACGAGTAAAACGAGTAAAACGAGTAAAACGAGTAAAACGAGTAAAACGAGTAAAACGAGTAAAACGAGTAAAACGAGTAAAACGAGTAAAACGAGTAAAACGAGCAAAACGAGTAAAACGAGCAAAACTAGTAAAACGAGTAAAACTAGTAAAACGAGTAAAACGAGTAAAACGAGTAAAACGAGTAAAACGAGTAAAACGCGTAAAACGCGTAAAACGAGTAAAACGAGTAAAACGAGTAAAACTAGTAAAACCAGTAAAACGAGTAAAACGAGCAAAACGTGTAAAACGAGCAAAACTAGTAAAACGAGTAAAACTAGTAAAACGAGTAAAACGAGTAAAACGAGTAAAACGAGTAAAACGGGCAAAACGAGTAAAACGGGTAAAACGAGTAAAACGGGTAAAACGGGTAAAACGAGTAAAACGAGTAAAACGAGTAAAACGAGTAAAACGAGTAAAACGAGTAAAACGAGTAAAACAAGTAAAACGAGTAAAACGAGTAAAACGAGTAAAACGAGTAAAACGAGTAAAACGAGTAAAACGAGTAAAACGAGCAAAACTAGTAAAACGAGTAAAACTAGTAAAACGAGTAAAACGAGTAAAACGAGTAAAACGAGTAAAACGAGTAAAACGAGTAAAACGCGTAAAACGCGTAAAACGAGTAAAACGAGTAAAACGAGTAAAACTAGTAAAACCAGTAAAACGAGTAAAACGAGCAAAACGAGTAAAACGAGCAAAACTAGTAAAACGAGTAAAACTAGTAAAACGAGTAAAACGAGTAAAACGAGTAAAACGAGTAAAACGGGCAAAACGAGTAAAACGGGTAAAACGAGTAAAACGGGTAAAACGGGTAAAACGAGTAAAACGAGTAAAACGAGTAAAACGGGCAAAACGAGTAAAACGGGTAAAACGAGTAAAACGGGTAAAACGGGTAAAACGAGTAAAACGAGTAAAACGAGTAAAACGAGTAAAACGAGTAAAACGAGTAAAACGAGTAAAACGAGTAAAACGAGTAAAACGAGCAAAACTAGTAAAACGAGTAAAACTAGTAAAACGAGTAAAACGAGTAAAACGAGTAAAACGAGTAAAACGAGTAAAACGCGTAAAACGCGTAAAACGAGTAAAACGAGTAAAACGAGTAAAACTAGTAAAACCAGTAAAACGAGTAAAACGAGCAAAACGAGTAAAACGAGCAAAACTAGTAAAACGAGTAAAACTAGTAAAACGAGTAAAACGAGTAAAACGAGTAAAACGAGTAAAACGGGCAAAACGAGTAAAACGGGTAAAACGAGTAAAACGGGTAAAACGGGTAAAACGAGTAAAACGAGTAAAACGAGTAAAACGAGTAAAACGAGTAAAACGAGTAAAACGAGTAAAACGAGTAAAACGAGTAAAACGAGTAAAACGAGTAAAACGAGTAAAACGAGTAAAACGAGTAAAACGAGTAAAACGAGTAAAACGAGTAAAACGAGTAAAACGAGTAAAACGAGTAAAACGAGTAAAACGAGTAAAACGAGTAAAACGAGTAAAACGAGTAAAACGAGTAAAACGAGTAAAACGAGCAAAACTAGTAAAACGAGTAAAACTAGTAAAACGAGTAAAACGAGTAAAACGAGTAAAACGAGTAAAACGAGTAAAACGCGTAAAACGCGTAAAACGAGTAAAACGAGTAAAACGAGTAAAACTAGTAAAACCAGTAAAACGAGTAAAACGAGCAAAACGAGTAAAACGAGCAAAACTAGTAAAACGAGTAAAACTAGTAAAACGAGTAAAACGAGTAAAACGAGTAAAACGAGTAAAACGGGCAAAACGAGTAAAACGGGTAAAACGAGTAAAACGGGTAAAACGGGTAAAACGAGTAAAACGAGTAAAACGAGTAAAACGAGTAAAACGAGTAAAACGAGTAAAACGAGTAAAACGAGTAAAACGAGTAAAACGAGTAAAACGAGTAAAACGAGTAAAACGAGTAAAACGAGTAAAACGAGTAAAACGAGTAAAACGAGCAAAACTAGTAAAACGAGTAAAACTAGTAAAACGAGTAAAACGAGTAAAACGAGTAAAACGAGTAAAACGAGTAAAACGCGTAAAACGCGTAAAACGAGTAAAACGAGTAAAACGAGTAAAACTAGTAAAACCAGTAAAACGAGTAAAACGAGCAAAACGAGTAAAACGAGCAAAACTAGTAAAACGAGTAAAACTAGTAAAACGAGTAAAACGAGTAAAACGAGTAAAACTAGTAAAACGAGTAAAACGAGTAAAACGAGTAAAACGAGTAAAACGAGTAAAACGAGTAAAACGAGTAAAACGAGTAAAACGAGTAAAACGAGTAAAACGAGTAAAACGAGTAAAACGAGTAAAACGAGTAAAACGAGTAAAACGAGTAAAACGAGTAAAACGAGTAAAACTAGTTAAACGAGTAAAACGAGTAAAACGAGTAAAACGAGTAAAACGAGTAAAACGAGTAAAACGAGTAAAA
>NW_027485362.1:0-41147 GCF_050908995.1 Andrena cerasifolii
CGTCTCTGGAGAGCAAATCAAAGAGCGAGAAGTGGCGCATGTGTTTCGAGACAGTGACTGTTTAACGAAGAGACGCAGAATTTTCGAACGCCTCTTGAAAGGCCTGCGCCTCTGATTTGCAACTTTAAGGCGATGCCTATGAAGCTGAAATTTAGTATACCTCTTTTGACTTCATGTTCTCCTGATATATTGGCCAAAATCTGGCGAAAATTTCGAGAATACACAAAATTGTGCTTTGTAACAGGACAACATGCCGTCGAAAGAGATGGAACAAAGTAACGTCTCTGGAGAGCAAATCAAAGAGCTAGAAGTGGCGCAGGTGTTTCGAGACAGTGATTGATTAACGAAGAGACGCAGAATTTTCGAACGCCTCTTGAAAGGCCTGCGCCTCTTATTTGCAACTTTAAGGCGATGCATTTGAAGCTGAAATTTAGTATACCTCTTTCGACTTCATGTTCTCCTGATATTTTGGCCAAAATCTGGCGAAAATTTTCAGAGTACACAAAATTGGGCTTTGTAACAGGAGAACATGCCGTCGAAAGAGATGGAACAAAGTAATGTCTCCGGAGAGCAAATCAAAGAGCGAGAAGTGGCGCAGGTGTTTCGAGACAGTGACTGTTTCACGAAGAGACGCAGAATTTTCGAAAGCTTCTTGAAAGGCCTGCGCCTCTTATTTGCAAGTTTAAGGCGATGCCTTTGAAGCTGAAATTTAGTATACCTCTTTTGAGTTCATGTTCTCCTGATATATTGGCCAAAATCTGGCGAAAATTTTCAGAATGCACAAAATTGGGCTTTGTAATAGGAGAACATGCCGTCGAAAGAGATGGCACAAAGTAACGTCTCTGGAGAGCAAATCAAAGAGCGAGAAGTGGCGCAGGTGTTTCGAGACAGTGATTGTTTAACGAAGAGACGCAGAATTTTCGAACGCCTCTTGAAAGGCCTGCGCCTCTTATTTGCAACTATAAGGCGATGCATTTGAAGCTGAAATTTAGTATACCTCTTTCGACTTCATGTTCTCCTGATATTTTGGCCAAAATCTGGCGAAAATTTTCAGAATACACAAAATTGGGCTATGTAACAGGACAACATGCCGTCGAAAGAGATGGAACAAAGTAACGTCTCTGGAGAGCAAATCAAAGAGCGAGAAGTGGCGCAGGTGTTTCGAGACAGTGACTGTTTAACGAAGAGACGCAGAATTTTCGAACGCCTCTTGAAAGGCCTGCGCCTCTTATTTGCAACTTTAAGGCGATGCCTTTGAAGCTGAAATTTATTATACCTCTTTCCACTTCATTTTCTCCTGATATATTGGCCAAAATCTGGCGAAAATTTCAAGAATACACCAAATTGTGCTTTGTAACAGGACAACATGCCGTCGAAAGAGATGGAACAAAGTAACGTCTCCGGAGAGCAAATCAAAGAGCGAGAAGTGGCGCAGGTGTTTCGAAACAGTGACTGTTTAACGAAGAGACGCAGAATTTTCGAACGCCTCCTGAAAGGCCTGCGCCTCTTAATTGCAAGTTTAAGGCGATGCCTTTGAAGCTGAAATTTAGTATACCTCTTTCCACTTCATGTTCTCCTCATATATATTGGCCAAAATCTAGCGAAAATTTTCAGAATGCACAACATTGGGCTTTGTAACAGGAGAACATGCCGTCGAAAGAGATGGCACAAAGTAACGTCTCCGGAGAGCAAATCAAAGAGCGAGAAGTGGCGCAGGTGTTTCGAGACAGTGACTGTTTAACGAAGAGACGCCGAATTTTCGAACGCCTCCTGAAAGGCCTGCGCCTCTTAATTGCAAGTTAAAGGCGATGCCTTTGAAGCTGAAATTTAGTATACCTCTTTCCACTTCATGTTCTCCTGATATATTGGCCAAAATCTGGCGAAAATTTCGAGAATACCCAAAATTGAGCTTTGTAACAGGACAACATGCCGTCGAAAGAGATGGAACAAAGTAACGTCTCTGGAGAGCAAATCAAAGAGCGAGAAGTGGCGCATGTGTTTCGAGACAGTGACTGTTTAACGAAGAGACGCAGAATTTTCGAACGCCTCTTGAAAGGCCTGCGCCTCTTACTTGCAACTTTAAGGCGATGCCTTTGAAGCTGAAATTTAGTATACCTCTTTCCACTTCATTCTCTCCTGATATATTGGCCAAAATCTGGCGAAAATTTTCAGAATGCACAACATTGGGCTTTGTAACAGGAGAACATGCCGTCGAAAGAGATGGCACAAAGTAACGTCTCCGGAGAGCAAATCAAAGAGCGAGAAGTGGCGCAGGTGTTTCGAGACAGTGACTGTTTAACGAAGAGACGCCGAATTTTCGAACGCCTCCTGAAAGGCCTGCGCCTCTTAATTGCAAGTATAAGGCGATGCCTTTGAAGCTGAAATTTAGTATACCTCTTTCCACTTCATTCTCTCCTGATATATTGGCCAAAATCTGGCGAAAATTTCGAGAATACACAAAATTGAGCTCTGTAACAGGACAACATGCCGTCGAAAGGGATGGAACAAAGTAACGTCTCTGGAGAGCAAATCAAAGAGCGAGAAGTGGCGCAGGTGTTTCGAGACAGTGACTGTTTAACGAAGACACGCAGAATTTTCGAACGCCTCTTGAAAGGCCTGCGCCTCTGATTTGCAACTTTAAGGCGATGCCTATGAAGCTGAAATTTAGTATACCTCTTTTGACTTCATGTTCTCCTGATATATTGGCCAAAATCTGGCGAAAATTTCGAGAATACACAAAATTGTGCTTTGTAACAGGACAACATGCCGTCGAAAGAGATGGAACAAAGTAACGTCTCTGGAGAGCAAATCAAAGAGCTAGAAGTGGCGCAGGTGTTTCGAGACAGTGATTGATTAACGAAGAGACGCAGAATTTTCGAACGCCTCTTGAAAGGCCTGCGCCTCTTATTTGCAACTTTAAGGCGATGCATTTGAAGCTGAAATTTAGTATACCTCTTTCGACTTCATGTTCTCCTGATATTTTGGCCAAAATCTGGCGAAAATTTTCAGAGTACACAAAATTGGGCTTTGTAACAGGAGAACATGCCGTCGAAAGAGATGGAACAAAGTAATGTCTCCGGAGAGCAAATCAAAGAGCGAGAAGTGGCGCAGGTGTTTCGAGACAGTGACTGTTTCACGAAGAGACGCAGAATTTTCGAAAGCTTCTTGAAAGGCCTGCGCCTCTTATTTGCAAGTTTAAGGCGATGCCTTTGAAGCTGAAATTTAGTATACCTCTTTTGAGTTCATGTTCTCCTGATATATTGGCCAAAATCTGGCGAAAATTTTCAGAATGCACAAAATTGGGCTTTGTAATAGGAGAACATGCCGTCGAAAGAGATGGCACAAAGTAACGTCTCTGGAGAGCAAATCAAAGAGCGAGAAGTGGCGCAGGTGTTTCGAGACAGTGATTGTTTAACGAAGAGACGCAGAATTTTCGAACGCCTCTTGAAAGGCCTGCGCCTCTTATTTGCAACTATAAGGCGATGCATTTGAAGCTGAAATTTAGTATACCTCTTTCGACTTCATGTTCTCCTGATATTTTGGCCAAAATCTGGCGAAAATTTTCAGAATACACAAAATTGGGCTATGTAACAGGACAACATGCCGTCGAAAGAGATGGAACAAAGTAACGTCTCTGGAGAGCAAATCAAAGAGCGAGAAGTGGCGCAGGTGTTTCGAGACAGTGACTGTTTAACGAAGAGACGCAGAATTTTCGAACGCCTCTTGAAAGGCCTGCGCCTCTTATTTGCAACTTTAAGGCGATGCATTTGAAGCTGAAATTTAGTATACCTCTTTCGACTTCATGTTCTCCTGATATATTGGCCAAAATCTGGCGAAAATTTTCAGAATGCACAAAATTGGGCTTTGTAACAGGAGAACATGCCGTCGAAAGAGATGGCACAAAGTAACGTCTCTGGAGAACAAATCAAAGAGCGAGATGCGGCGCAGATGTTTCGAGACAGTGACTGAATAACGAAGAGACGCAGAACTTTCGAACGCCTCTTGAAAGGCCTGCGCCTCTTATGTGCAACTTTAAGGCGATGCCTTTGAAGCTGAAATTTAGTATACCTCTTTCCGCTTCATTTTCTCCTGATTTATTGGCCAAAATCTGGCGAAAATTTCGAGAATACACAATATTGGGCTTTGTAACAGGAGAACATGCCGTCGAAAGAGATGGCACAAAGTAACGTCTCCGGAGGGCAAATCAATGAGCGAGAAGTGGCGCAGATGTTTCGAGACAGTGACTGTTTAACGAAGACACGTAGAATTTTCGAACGCCTCTTGAAAGGCCTGCGCCTCTGATTTGCAACTTTAAGGCGGTGCCTTTGAAGCTGAAATTTAGTATACCTCTTTCCACGTCATTTTCTCCTGATATATTGGCCAAAATCTGGCGAAAATTTCGAGAATACACAAAATTGAGCTTTGTAACAGGAGAACCTGCCGTCGAAAGAGGTGGAACAATGTAACGTCTCCGGACAGCAAACGAAAGAGCGAGAAGTGGCGCAGGTGTTTCGAGACAGTGACTGTTTAACGAAGACACGTAGAATTTTCGAACGCCTCTTGAAAGGCCTGCGCCTCTGATTTGCAACTTTAAGGCGGTGCCTTTGAAGCTGAAATTTAGTATACCTCTTTCCACGTCATTTTCTCCTGATATATTGGCCAAAATCTGGCGAAAATTTCGAGAATACACAAAATTGAGCTTTGTAACAGGAGAACCTGCCGTCGAAAGAGGTGGAACAATGTAACGTCTCCGGACAGCAAACGAAAGAGCGAGAAGTGGCGCAGGTGTTTCGAGACAGTGTCTGTTTCACGAAGAGACGCAGAATTTTCGAACGCCTCTTGAAAGGCCTGCGCCTCTTATTTGCAACTTTAAGGCGATGCATTTGAAGCTGAAATTTAGTATACCTCTTTCGACTTCATGTTCTCCTGATATTTTGGCCAAAATCTGGCGAAAATTTTCAGAGTACACAAAATTGGGCTTTGTAACAGGAGAACATGCCGTCGAAAGAGATGGAACAAAGTAATGTCTCCGGAGAGCAAATCAAAGAGCGAGAAGTGGCGCAGGTGTTTCGAGACAGTGACTGTTTCACGAAGAGACGCAGAATTTTCGAAAGCTTCTTGAAAGGCCTGCGCCTCTTATTTGCAAGTTTAAGGCGATGCCTTTGAAGCTGAAATTTAGTATACCTCTTTTGAGTTCATGTTCTCCTGATATATTGGCCAAAATCTGGCGAAAATTTTCAGAATACACAAAATTGGGCTTTGTAACAGGAGAACATGCCGTCGAAAGAGATGGCACAAAGTAACGTCTCCGGAGAGCAAATCAAAGAGCGAGAAGTGGCGCAGGTGTTTCGAGACAGTGACTGTTTAACGAAGAGACGCCGAATTTTCGAACGCCTCCTGAAAGGCCTGCGCCTCTTAATTGCAAGTTTAAGGCGATGCCTTTGAAGCTGAAATTTAGTATACCTCTTTCCACTTCATGTTCTCCTGATATATTGGCCAAAATCTGGCGAAAATTTCGAGAATACCCAAAATTGAGCTTTGTAACAGGACAACATGCCGTCGAAAGAGATGGAACAAAGTAACGTCTCTGGAGAGCAAATCAAAGAGCGAGAAGTGGCGCATGTGTTTCGAGACAGTGACTGTTTAACGAAGAGACGCAGAATTTTCGAACGCCTCTTGAAAGGCCTGCGCCTCTGATTTGCAACTTTAAGGCGATGCCTATGAAGCTGAAATTTAGTATACCTCTTTTGACTTCATGTTCTCCTGATATATTGGCCAAAATCTGGCGAAAATTTCGAGAATACACAAAATTGTGCTTTGTAACAGGACAACATGCCGTCGAAAGAGATGGAACAAAGTAACGTCTCTGGAGAGCAAATCAAAGAGCTAGAAGTGGCGCAGGTGTTTCGAGACAGTGATTGATTAACGAAGAGACGCAGAATTTTCGAACGCCTCTTGAAAGGCCTGCGCCTCTTATTTGCAACTTTAAGGCGATGCATTTGAAGCTGAAATTTAGTATACCTCTTTCGACTTCATGTTCTCCTGATATTTTGGCCAAAATCTGGCGAAAATTTTCAGAGTACACAAATTGGGCTTTGTAACAGGAGAACATGCCGTCGAAAGAGATGGAACAAAGTAATGTCTCCGGAGAGCAAATCAAAGAGCGAGAAGTGGCGCAGGTGTTTCGAGACAGTGACTGTTTCACGAAGAGACGCAGAATTTTCGAAAGCTTCTTGAAAGGCCTGCGCCTCTTATTTGCAAGTTTAAGGCGATGCCTTTGAAGCTGAAATTTAGTATACCTCTTTTGAGTTCATGTTCTCCTGATATATTGGCCAAAATCTGGCGAAAATTTTCAGAATGCACAAAATTGGGCTTTGTAATAGGAGAACATGCCGTCGAAAGAGATGGCACAAAGTAACGTCTCTGGAGAGCAAATCAAAGAGCGAGAAGTGGCGCAGGTGTTTCGAGACAGTGATTGTTTAACGAAGAGACGCAGAATTTTCGAACGCCTCTTGAAAGGCCTGCGCCTCTTATTTGCAACTATAAGGCGATGCATTTGAAGCTGAAATTTAGTATACCTCTTTCGACTTCATGTTCTCCTGATATTTTGGCCAAAATCTGGCGAAAATTTTCAGAATACACAAAATTGGGCTATGTAACAGGACAACATGCCGTCGAAAGAGATGGAACAAAGTAACGTCTCTGGAGAGCAAATCAAAGAGCGAGAAGTGGCGCAGGTGTTTCGAGACAGTGACTGTTTAACGAAGAGACGCAGAATTTTCGAACGCCTCTTGAAAGGCCTGCGCCTCTTATTTGCAACTTTAAGGCGATGCCTTTGAAGCTGAAATTTATTATACCTCTTTCCACTTCATTTTCTCCTGATATATTGGCCAAAATCTGGCGAAAATTTCAAGAATACACCAAATTGTGCTTTGTAACAGGACAACATGCCGTCGAAAGAGATGGAACAAAGTAACGTCTCCGGAGAGCAAATCAAAGAGCGAGAAGTGGCGCAGGTGTTTCGAAACAGTGACTGTTTAACGAAGAGACGCAGAATTTTCGAACGCCTCCTGAAAGGCCTGCGCCTCTTAATTGCAAGTTTAAGGCGATGCCTTTGAAGCTGAAATTTAGTATACCTCTTTCCACTTCATGTTCTCCTCATATATATTGGCCAAAATCTAGCGAAAATTTTCAGAATGCACAACATTGGGCTTTGTAACAGGAGAACATGCCGTCGAAAGAGATGGCACAAAAGTAACGTCTCCGGAGAGCAAATCAAAGAGCGAGAAGTGGCGCAGGTGTTTCGAGACAGTGACTGTTTAACGAAGAGACGCCGAATTTTCGAACGCCTCCTGAAAGGCCTGCGCCTCTTAATTGCAAGTTAAAGGCGATGCCTTTGAAGCTGAAATTTAGTATACCTCTTTCCACTTCATGTTCTCCTGATATATTGGCCAAAATCTGGCGAAAATTTCGAGAATACCCAAAATTGAGCTTTGTAACAGGACAACATGCCGTCGAAAGAGATGGAACAAAGTAACGTCTCTGGAGAGCAAATCAAAGAGCGAGAAGTGGCGCATGTGTTTCGAGACAGTGACTGTTTAACGAAGAGACGCAGAATTTTCGAACGCCTCTTGAAAGGCCTGCGCCTCTTACTTGCAACTTTAAGGCGATGCCTTTGAAGCTGAAATTTAGTATACCTCTTTCCACTTCATTCTCTCCTGATATATTGGCCAAAATCTGGCGAAAATTTTCAGAATGCACAACATTGGGCTTTGTAACAGGAGAACATGCCGTCGAAAGAGATGGCACAAAGTAACGTCTCCGGAGAGCAAATCAAAGAGCGAGAAGTGGCGCAGGTGTTTCGAGACAGTGACTGGTTTAACGAAGAGACGCCGAATTTTCGAACGCCTCCTGAAAGGCCTGCGCCTCTTAATTGCAAGTATTAGGCGATGCCTTTGAAGCTGAAATTTAGTATACCTCTTTCCACTTCATTCTCTCCTGATATATTGGCCAAAATCTGGCGAAAATTTCGAGAATACACAAAATTGAGCTCTGTAACAGGACAACATGCCGTCGAAAGGATGGAACAAAGTAACGTCTCTGGAGAGCAAATCAAGAGCGAGAAGTGGCGCAGGTGTTTCGAGACAGTGACTGTTTAACGAAGACACGCAGAATTTTCGAACGCCTCTTGAAAGGCCTGCGCCTCTGATTTGCAACTTTAAGGCGATGCCTATGAAGCTGAAATTTAGTATACCTCTTTTGACTTCATGTTCTCCTGATATATTGGCCAAAATCTGGCGAAAATTTCGAGAATACACAAAATTGTGCTTTGTAACAGGACAAATGCCGTCGAAAGAGATGGAACAAAGTAACGTCTCTGGAGAGCAAATCAAAGAGCTAGAAGTGGCGCAGGTGTTTCGAGACAGTGATTGATTAACGAAGAGACGCAGAATTTTCGAACGCCTCTTGAAAGGCCTGCGCCTCTTATTTGCAACTTTAAGGCGATGCATTTGAAGCTGAAATTTAGTATACCTCTTTCGACTTCATGTTCTCCTGATATTTTGGCCAAAATCTGGCGAAAATTTTCAGAGTACACAAAATTGGGCTTTGTAACAGGAGAACATGCCGTCGAAAGAATGGAACAAAGGTAATGTCTCCGGAGAGCAAATCAAAGAGCGAGAAGTGGCGCAGGTGTTTCGAGACAGTGACTGTTTCACGAAGAGACGCAGAATTTTCGAAAGCTTCTTGAAAGGCCTGCGCCTCTTATTTGCAAGTTTAAGGCGATGCCTTTGAAGCTGAAATTTAGTATACCTCTTTTGAGTTCATGTTCTCCTGATATATTGGCCAAAATCTGGCGAAAATTTTCAGAATCCACAGAATTGGGCTTTGTAACAGGAGAACATGCCGTCGAAAGAGATGGCACAAAGTAACGTCTCTGGAGAGCAAATCAAAGAGCGAGAAGTGGCGCAGGTGTTTCGAGACAGTGATTGTTTAACGAAGAGACGCAGAATTTTCGAACGCCTCTTGAAAGGCCTGCGCCTCTTATTTGCAACTATAAGGCGATGCATTTGAAGCTGAAATTTAGTATACCTCTTTCGACTTCATGTTCTCCTGATATTTTGGCCAAAATCTGGCGAAAATTTTCAGAATACACAAAATTGGGCTATGTAACAGGACAACATGCCGTCGAAAGAGATGGAACAAAGTAACGTCTCTGGAGAGCAAATCAAAGAGCGAGAAGTGGCGCAGGTGTTTCGAGACAGTGACTGTTTAACGAAGAGACGCAGAATTTTCGAACGCCTCTTGAAAGGCCTGCGCCTCTTATTTGCAACTTTAAGGCGATGCCTTTGAAGCTGAAATTTATTATACCTCTTTCCACTTCATTTTCTCCTGATATATTGGCCAAAATCTGGCGAAAATTTCAAGAATACACAAAATTGTGCTTTGTAACAGGACAACATGCCGTCGAAAGAGATGGAACAAAGTAACGTCTCCGGAGAGCAAATCAAAGAGCGAGAAGTGGCGCAGGTGTTTCGAAACAGTGACTGTTTAACGAAGAGACGCAGAATTTTCGAACGCCTCCTGAAAGGCCTGCGCCTCTTAATTGCAAGTTTAAGGCGATGCCTTTGAAGCTGAAATTTAGTATACCTCTTTCCACTTCATGTTCTCCTCATATATATTGGCCAAAATCTAGCGAAAATTTTCAGAATGCACAACATTGGGCTTTGTAACAGGAGAACATGCCGTCGAAAGAGATGGCACAAAGTAACGTCCCCGGAGAGCAAATCAAAGAGCGAGAAGTGGCGCAGGTGTTTCGAGACAGTGACTGTTTAACGAAGAGACGCCGAATTTTCGAACGCCTCCTGAAAGGCCTGCGCCTCTTAATTGCAAGTTAAAGGCGATGCCTTTGAAGCTGAAATTTAGTATACCTCTTTCCACTTCATGTTCTCCTGATATATTGGCCAAAATCTGGCGAAAATTTCGAGAATACCCAAAATTGAGCTTTGTAACAGGACAACATGCCGTCGAAAGAGATGGAACAAAGTAACGTCTCTGGAGAGCAAATCAAAGAGCGAGAAGTGGCGCATGTGTTTCGAGACAGTGACTGTTTAACGAAGAGACGCAGAATTTTCGAACGCCTCTTGAAAGGCCTGCGCCTCTTACTTGCAACTTTAAGGCGATGCCTTTGAAGCTGAAATTTAGTATACCTCTTTCCACTTCATTCTCTCCTGATATATTGGCCAAAATCTGGCGAAAATTTTCAGAATGCACAACATTGGGCTTTGTAACAGGAGAACATGCCGTCGAAAGAGATGGCACAAAGTAACGTCTCCGGAGAGCAAATCAAAGAGCGAGAAGTGGCGCAGGTGTTTCGAGACAGTGACTGTTTAACGAAGAGACGCCGAATTTTCGAACGCCTCCTGAAAGGCCTGCGCCTCTTAATTGCAAGTTTAAGGCGATGCCTTTGAAGCTGAAATTTAGTATACCTCTTTCCACTTCATTCTCTCCTGATATATTGGCCAAAATCTGGCGAAAATTTCGAGAATACACAAAATTGAGCTCTGTAACAGGACAACATGCCGTCGAAAGGGATGGAACAAAGTAACGTCTCTGGAGAGCAAATCAAAGAGCGAGAAGTGGCGCAGGTGTTTCGAGACAGTGACTGTTTAACGAAGACACGCAGAATTTTCGAACGCCTCTTGAAAGGCCTGCGCCTCTGATTTGCAACTTTAAGGCGATGCCTATGAAGCTGAAATTTAGTATACCTCTTTTGACTTCATGTTCTCCTGATATATTGGCCAAAATCTGGCGAAAATTTCGAGAATACACAAAATTGTGCTTTGTAACAGGACAACATGCCGTCGAAAGAGATGGAACAAAGTAACGTCTCTGGAGAGCAAATCAAAGAGCTAGAAGTGGCGCAGGTGTTTCGAGACAGTGATTGATTAACGAAGAGACGCAGAATTTTCGAACGCCTCTTGAAAGGCCTGCGCCTCTTATTTGCAACTTTAAGGCGATGCATTTGAAGCTGAAATTTAGTATACCTCTTTCGACTTCATGTTCTCCTGATATTTTGGCCAAAATCTGGCGAAAATTTTCAGAGTACACAAAATTGGGCTTTGTAACAGGAGAACATGCCGTCGAAAGTGATGGAACAAAGTAATGTCTCCGGAGAGCAAATCAAAGAGCGAGAAGTGGCGCAGGTGTTTCGAGACAGTGACTGTTTCACGAAGAGACGCAGAATTTTCGAAAGCTTCTTGAAAGGCCTGCGCCTCTTATTTGCAAGTTTAAGGCGATGCCTTTGAAGCTGAAATTTAGTATACCTCTTTTGAGTTCATGTTCTCCTGATATATTGGCCAAAATCTGGCGAAAATTTTCAGAATCCACAGAATTGGGCTTTGTAACAGGAGAACATGCCGTCGAAAGAGATGGCACAAAGTAACGTCTCTGGAGAGCAAATCAAAGAGCGAGAAGTGGCGCAGGTGTTTCGAGACAGTGATTGTTTAACGAAGAGACGCAGAATTTTCGAACGCCTCTTGAAAGGCCTGCGCCTCTTATTTGCAACTATAAGGCGATGCATTTGAAGCTGAAATTTAGTATACCTCTTTCGACTTCATGTTCTCCTGATATTTTGGCCAAAATCTGGCGAAAATTTTCAGAATACACAAAATTGGGCTATGTAACAGGACAACATGCCGTCGAAAGAGATGGAACAAAGTAACGTCTCTGGAGAGCAAATCAAAGAGCGAGAAGTGGCGCAGGTGTTTCGAGACAGTGACTGTTTAACGAAGAGACGCAGAATTTTCGAACGCCTCTTGAAAGGCCTGCGCCTCTTATTTGCAACTTTAAGGCGATGCATTTGAAGCTGAAATTTAGTATACCTCTTTCGACTTCATGTTCTCCTGATATATTGGCCAAAATCTAGCGAAAATTTTCAGAATGCACAAAATTGAGCTTTGTAACAGGACAACATGCCGTCGAAAGAGATGGAACAAAGTAACGTCTCTGGAGAGCAAATCAAAGAGCGAGAAGTGGCGCAGGTGTTTCGAGACAGTGACTGTTTAACGAAGAGACGCAGAATTTTCGAACGCCTCTTGAAAGGCCTGCGCCTCTTATTTGCAACTTTAAGGCGATGCCCTTGAAGCTGAAATTTAGTATACCTCTTTCCACTTCATTTTCTCCTGATATATTGGCCAAAATCTGGCGAAAATTTCGAGAATACACAAAATTGTGCTTTGTAACAGGACAACATGCCGTCGAAAGAGATGGAACAAAGTAACGTCTCTGGAGAGCAAATCAAAGAGCGAGAAGTGGCGCAGCTGTTTCGAGACAGTGATTGTTTAACGAAGAGACGCAGAATTTTCGAACGCCTCTTGAAAGGCCTGCGCCTCTTATTTGCAACTATAAGGCGATGCATTTGAAGCTGAAATTTAGTATACCTCTTTCGACTTCATGTTCTCCTGATATTTTGGCCAAAATCTGGCGAAAATTTTCAGAATACACAAAATTGGGCTTTGTAACAGGAGAACATGCCGTCGAAAGAGATGGCACAAAGTAACGTCTCCGGAGAGCAAATCAAAGAGCGAGAAGTGGCGCAGGTGTTTCGAGACAGTGACTGTTTAACGAAGAGACGCCGAATTTTCGAACGCCTCCTGAAAGACCTGCGCCTCTTAATTGCAAGTTTAAGGCGATGCCTTTGAAGCTGAAATTTAGTATACCTCTTTCCACTTCATGTTCTCCTGATATATTGGCCAAAATCTGGCGAAAATTTCGAGAATACCCAAAATTGAGCTTTGTAACAGGACAACATGCCGTCGAAAGAGATGGAACAAAGTAACGTCTCTGGAGAGCAAATCAAAGAGCGAGAAGTGGCGCATGTGTTTCGAGACAGTGACTGTTTAACGAAGAGACGCAGAATTTTCGAACGCCTCTTGAAAGGCCTGCGCCTCTGATTTGCAACTTTAAGGCGATGCCTATGAAGCTGAAATTTAGTATACCTCTTTTGACTTCATGTTCTCCTGATATATTGGCCAAAATCTGGCGAAAATTTCGAGAATACACAAAATTGTGCTTTGTAACAGGACAACATGCCGTCGAAAGAGATGGAACAAAGTAACGTCTCTGGAGAGCAAATCAAAGAGCTAGAAGTGGCGCAGGTGTTTCGAGACAGTGATTGATTAACGAAGAGACGCAGAATTTTCGAACGCCTCTTGAAAGGCCTGCGCCTCTTATTTGCAACTTTAAGGCGATGCATTTGAAGCTGAAATTTAGTATACCTCTTTCGACTTCATGTTCTCCTGATATTTTGGCCAAAATCTGGCGAAAATTTTCAGAGTACACAAAATTGGGCTTTGTAACAGGAGAACATGCCGTCGAAAGAGATGGAACAAAGTAATGTCTCCGGAGAGCAAATCAAAGAGCGAGAAGTGGCGCAGGTGTTTCGAGACAGTGACTGTTTCACGAAGAGACGCAGAATTTTCGAAAG
Organism: Andrena cerasifolii; assembly: GCF_050908995.1. NCBI lineage: Eukaryota > Metazoa > Arthropoda > Insecta > Hymenoptera > Andrenidae > Andrena > Andrena cerasifolii. The sequence continues at coordinate 13,487 of NW_027485362.1, forward strand.
CTTCTTGAAAGGCCTGCGCCTCTTATTTGCAACTTTAAGGCGATGCATTTGAAGCTGAAATTTAGTATACCTCTTTCGACTTCATGTTCTCCTGATATTTTGGCCAAAATCTGGCGAAAATTTTCAGAGTACACAAAATTGGGCTTTGTAACAGGAGAACATGCCGTCGAAAGAGATGGAACAAAGTAATGGCTCCGGAGAGCAAATCAAAGAGCGAGAAGTGGCGCAGGTGTTTCGAGACAGTGACTGTTTCACGAAGAGACGCAGAATTTTCGAAAGCTTCTTGAATGGCCTGCGCCTCTTATTTGCAAGTTTAAGGCGATGCCTTTGAAGCTGAAATTTAGTATACCTCTTTTGAGTTCATGTTCTCCTGATATATTGGCCAAAATCTGGCGAAAATTTTCAGAATGCACAAAATTGGGCTTTGTAATAGGAGAACATGCCGTCGAAAGAGATGGCACAAAGTAACGTCTCTGGAGAGCAAATCAAAGAGCGAGAAGTGGCGCAGGTGTTTCGAGACAGTGATTGTTTAACGAAGAGACGCAGAATTTTCGAACGCCTCTTGAAAGGCCTGCGCCTCTTATTTGCAACTATAAGGCGATGCATTTGAAGCTGAAATTTAGTATACCTCTTTCGACTTCATGTTCTCCTGATATTTTGGCCAAAATCTGGCGAAAATTTTCAGAATACACAAAATTGGGCTATGTAACAGGACAACATGCCGTCGAAAGAGATGGAACAAAGTAACGTCTCTGGAGAGCAAATCAAAGAGCGAGAAGTGGCGCAGGTGTTTCGAGACAGTGACTGTTTAACGAAGAGACGCAGAATTTTCGAACGCCTCTTGAAAGGCCTGCGCCTCTTATTTGCAACTATAAGGCGATGCATTTGAAGCTGAAATTTAGTATACCTCTTTCGACTTCATGTTCTCCTGATATTTTGGCCAAAATCTGGCGAAAATTTTCAGAATACACAAAATTGGGCTTTGTAACAGGAGAACATGCCGTCGAAAGAGATGGAACAAAGTAATGTCTCCGGAGAGCAAATCAAAGAGCGAGAAGTGGCGCAGATGTTTCGAGGCAGTGACTGTTTAACGAAGACACGCAGAATTTTCGAAAGCCTCTTGAAAGGCCTGCGCCTCATAATTGCAACTTTAAGGCGATGACTTTGAAGCTGAAATTTAGTATACATCTTTCCACTTCATGTTCTCCTGATATATTGGCCAAAATCTGGCGAAAATTTCGAGAATACCCAAAATTGAGCTTTGTAACAGGACAACATGCCGTCGAAAGAGATGGAACAAAGTAACGTCTCTGGAGAGCAAATCAAAGAGCGAGAAGTGGCGCATGTGTTTCGAGACAGTGACTGTTTAACGAAGAGACGCAGAATTTTCGAACGCGTCTTGAAAGGCCTGCGCCTCTTATTTGCAACTTTAAGGCGATGCCTTTGAAGCTGAAATTTAGTATACCTCTTTCCACTTCATTCTCTCCTGATATATTGGCCAAAATCTGGCGAAAATTTCGAGAATACACAAAATTGAGCTCTGTAACAGGACAACATGCCGTCGAAAGGGATGGAACAAAGTAACGTATCTGGAGAGCAAATCAAAGAGCGAGAAGTGGCGCAGGTGTTTCGAGACAGTGACTGTTTAACGAAGACACGCAGAATTTTCGAACGCCTCTTGAAAGGCCTGCGCCTCTGATTTGCAACTTTAAGGCGATGCCTATGAAGCTGAAATTTAGTATACCTCTTTTGACTTCATGTTCTCCTGATATATTGGCCAAAATCTGGCGAAAATTTCGAGAATACACAAAATTGTGCTTTGTAACAGGACAACATGCCGTCGAAAGAGATGGAACAAAGTAACGTCTCTGGAGAGCAAATCAAAGAGCTAGAAGTGGCGCAGGTGTTTCGAGACAGTGATTGTTTAACGAAGAGACGCAGAATTTTCGAACGCCTCTTGAAAGGCCTGCGCCTCTTATTTGCAACTTTAAGGCGATGCATTTGAAGCTGAAATTTAGTATACCTCTTTCGACTTCATGTTCTCCTGATATTTTGGCCAAAATCTGGCGAAAATTTTCAGAATGCACAAAATTGGGCTTTGTAACAGGACAACATGCCGTCGAAAGAGATGGAACAAAGTAACGTCTCTGGAGAGCAAATCAAAGAGCGAGAAGTGGCGCAGGTGTTTCGAGACAGTGATTGTTTAACGAAGAGACGCAGAATTTTCGAACGCCTCTTGAAAGGCCTGCGCCTCTTATTTGCAACTATAAGGCGATGCATTTGAAGCTGAAATTTAGTATACCTCTTTCGACTTCATGTTCTCCTGATATTTTGGCCAAAATCTGGCGAAAATTTTCAGAATACACAAAATTGGGCTATGTAACAGGAGAACATGCCGTCGAAAGAGATGGAACAAAGTAATGTCTCCGGAGAGCAAATCAAAGAGCGAGAAGTGGCGCAGGTGTTTCGAGACAGTGATTGTTTAACGAAGAGACGCAGAATTTTCGAACGCCTCTTGAAAGGCCTGCGCCTCTTATTTGCAACTTTAAGGCGATGCATTTGAAGCTGAAATTTAGTATACCTCTTTCGACTTCATGTTCTCCTGATATTTTGGCCAAAATCTGGCGAAAATTTTCAGAGTACACAATATTGGGCTTTGTAACAGGAGAACATGCCGTCGAAAGAGATGGAACAAAGTAACGTCTCCGGAGAGCAAATCAAAGAGCGAGAAGTGGCGCAGGTGTTTCGAGACAGTGACTGTTTCACGAAGAGACGCAGAATTTTCGAAAGCTTCTTGAAAGGCCTGCGCCTCTTATTTGCAAGTTTAAGGCGATGCCTTTGAAGCTGAAATTTAGTATACCTCTTTTGAGTTCATGTTCTCCTGATATATTGGCCAAAATCTGGCGAAAATTTTCAGAAAGCACAAAATTGGGCTTTGTAATAGGACAACATGCCGTCGAAAGAGATGGAACAAAGTAACGTATCGGGAGAGCAAATCAAAGAGCGAGAAGTGGCGCAGATGTTTCGAGGCAGTGACTGTTTAACGAAGACACGCAGAATTTTCGAAAGCCTCTTGAAAGGCCTGCGCCTCATAATTGCAACTTTAAGGCGATGACTTTGAAGCTGAAATTTAGTATACCTCTTTCCACTTCATGTTCTCCTGATATATTGGCCAAAATCTAGCGAAAATTTTCAGAATGCACAAAATTGAGCTTTGTAACAGGACAACATGCCGTCGAAAGAGATGGCACAAAGTAACGTCTCTGGAGAGCAAATCAAAGAGCGAGAAGTGGCGCAGGTGTTTCGAGACAGTGACTGTTTAACGAAGAGACGCAGAATTTTCGAACGCCTCTTGAAAAGCCTGCGCCTCTTATTTGCAACTTTAAGGCGATGCCTTTGAAGCTGAAATTTAGTATACCTCTTTCCACTTCATTTTCTCCTGGTATATTGGCCAAAATCTGGCGAAAATTTCCAGAATACACAAAATTGTGCTTTGTAACAGGACAACATGCCGTCGAAAGAGATGGCACAAAGTAACGTCTCCGGAGAGCAAATCAAAGAGCGAGAAGTGGCGCAGGTGTTTCGAGACAGTGACTGTTTAACGAAGAGACGCCGAATTTTCGAACGCCTCCTGAAAGGCCTGCGCCTCTTAATTGCAACTTTAAGGCGATGCCTTTGAAGCTGAAATTTAGTATACCTCTTTCCACTTCATTCTCTCCTGATATATTGGCCAAAATCTGGCGAAAATTTCGAGAATACACAAAATTGAGCTCTGTAACAGGACAACATGCCGTCGAAAGGGATGGAACAAAGTAACGTATCTGGAGAGCAAATCAAAGAGCGAGAAGTGGCGCAGGTGTTTCGAGACAGTGACTGTTTAACGAAGACACGCAGAATTTTCGAACGCCTCTTGAAAGGCCTGCGCCTCTTATTTGCAACTTTAAGGCGATGCATTTGAAGCTGAAATTTAGTATACCTCTTTCGACTTCATGTTCTCCTGATATTTTGGCCAAAATCTGGCGAAAATTTTCAGAGTACACAAAATTGGGCTTTGTAACAGGAGAACATGCCGTCGAAAGAGATGGAACAAAGTAATGGCTCCGGAGAGCAAATCAAAGAGCGAGAAGTGGCGCAGGTGTTTCGAGACAGTGACTGTTTCACGAAGAGACGCAGAATTTTCGAAAGCTTCTTGAAAGGCCTGCGCCTCTTATTTGCAAGTTTAAGGCGATGCCTTTGAAGCTGAAATTTAGTATACATCTTTTGAGTTCATGTTCTCCTGATATATTGGCCAAAATCTGGCGAAAATTTTCAGAATGCACAAAATTGGGCTTTGTAATAGGAGAACATGCCGTCGAAAGAGATGGCACAAAGTAACGTCTCTGGAGAGCAAATCAAAGAGCGAGAAGTAGCGCAGGTGTTTCGAGACAGTGATTGTTTAACGAAGAGACGCAGAATTTTCGAACGCCTCTTGAAAGGCCTGCGCCTCTTATTTGCAACTATAAGGCGATGCATTTGAAGCTGAAATTTAGTATACCTCTTTCGACTTCATGTTCTCCTGATATTTTGGCCAAAATCTGGCGAAAATTTTCAGAATACACAAAATTGGGCTATGTAACAGGACAACATGCCGTCGAAAGAGATGGAACAAAGTAACGTCTCTGGAGAGCAAATCAAAGAGCGAGAAGTGGCGCAGGTGTTTCGAGACAGTGACTGTTTAACGAAGAGACGCAGAATTTTCGAACGCTCTTGAAAGGCCTGCGCCTCTTATTTGCAACTTTAAGGCGATGCCCTTGAAGCTGAAATTTAGTATACATCTTTCCACTTCATTTTCTCCTGATATATTGGCCAAAATCTGGCGAAAATTTCGAGAATACACAAAATTGTGCTTTGTAACAGGACAACATGCCGTCGAAAGAGATGGAACAAAGTAACGTCTCTGGAGAGCAAATCAAAGAGCGAGAAGTGGCGCAGGTGTTTCGAGACAGTGATTGTTTAACGAAGAGACGCAGAATTTTCGAACGCCTCTTGAAAGGCCTGCGCCTCTTATTTGCAACTATAAGGCGATGCATTTGAAGCTGAAATATAGTATACCTCTTTCGACTTCATGTTCTCCTGATATTTTGGCCAAAATCTGGCGAAAATTTTCAGAATACACAAAATTGGGCTATGTAACAGGAGAACATGCCGTCGAAAGAGATGGAACAAAGTAATGTCTCCGGAGAGCAAATCAAAGAGCGAGAAGTGGCGCAGGTGTTTCGAGACAGTGACTGTTTCACGAAGAGACGCAGAATTTTCGAAAGCTTCTTGAAAGGCCTGCGCCTCTTATTTTTAATTTTAAGGCGATGCCTTTGAAGCTGAAATTTAGTATACCTCTTTTGACTTCATGTTCTCCTGATATATTGGACAAAATCTGGCGAAAATTTTCAGAATGCACAAAATTGGGCTTTGTAACAGGACAACATGCCGTCGAAAGAGATGGAACAAAGTAACGTCTCTGGAGAGCAAATCAAAGAGCTAGAAGTGGCGCAGGTGTTTCGAGACAGTGATTGTTTAACGAAGAGACGCAGAATTTTCGAACGCCTCTTGAAAGGCCTGCGCCTCTTATTTGCAACTTTAAGGCGATGCATTTGAAGCTGAAATTTAGTATACCTCTTTCGACTTCATGTTCTCCTGATATTTTGGCCAAAATCTGGCGAAAATTTTCAGAGTACACAATATTGGGCTTTGTAACAGGAGAACATGCCGTCGAAAGAGATGGAACAAAGTAATGTCTCCGGAGAGCAAATCAAAGAGCGAGAAGTGGCGCAGGTGTTTCGAGACAGTGACTGTTTCACGAAGAGACGCAGAATTTTCGAAAGCTTCTTGAAAGGCCTGCGCCTCTTATTTGCAACTTTAAGGCGATGACTTTGAAGCTGAAATTTAGTATACCTCTTTCCACTTCATGTTCTCCTGATATATTGGCCAAAATCTAGCGAAAATTTTCAGAATGCACAAAATTGAGCTTTGTAACAGGACAACATGCCGTCGAAAGAGATGGAACAAAGTAACGTCTCCGGAGAGCAAATCAAAGAGCGAGATGTGGCGCAGGTGTTTCGAGACAGTGACTGTTTAACGAAGATACGCAGAATTTTCGAACGCCTCTTGAAAGGCCTGCGCCTCTTATTTGCAACTTTAAGGCGATGCATTTGAAGCTGAAATTTAGTATACCTCTTTCGACTTCATGTTCTCCTGATATTTTGGCCAAAATCTGGCGAAAATTTTCAGAGTACACAATATTGGGCTTTGTAACAGGAGAACATGCCGTCGAAAGAGATGGAACAAAGTAATGTCTCCGGAGAGCAAATCAAAGAGCGAGAAGTGGCGCAGATGTTTCGAGGCAGTGACTGTTTAACGAAGACACGCAGAATTTTCGAAAGCCTCTTGAAAGGCCTGCGCCTCATAATTGCAACTTTAAGGCGATGACTTTGAAGCTGAAATTTAGTATACCTCTTTCCACTTCATGTTCTCCTGATATATTGGCCAAAATCTAGCGAAAATTTTCAGAATGCACAAAATTGAGCTTTGTAACAGGACAACATGCCGTCGAAAGAGATGGAACAAAGTAACGTCTCTGGAGAGCAAATCAAAGAGCGAGAAGTGGCGCAGGTGTTTCGAGACAGTGACTGTTTAACGAAGAGACGCAGAATTTTCGAACGCCTCTTGAAAGGCCTGCGCCTCTTATTTGCAACTTTAAGGCGATGCCCTTGAAGCTGAAATTTAGTATACCTCTTTCCACTTCATTTTCTCCTGATATATTGGCCAAAATCTGGCGAAAATTTCGAGAATACACAAAATTGTGCTTTGTAACAGGACAACATGCCGTCGAAAGAGATGGAACAAAGTAACGTCTCTGCAGAGCAAATCAAAGAGCGAGAAGTGGCGCAGGTGTTTCGAGACAGTGATTGTTTAACGAAGAGATGCAGAATTTTCGAACGCCTCTTGAAAGGCCTGCGCCTCTTAATTGCAAATTTAAGGCGATGCCTTTGAAGCTGAAATTTAGTATACCTCTATCCACTTGATGTTCTCCTGATATATTGGCCAAAATCTAGCGAAAATTTTCAGAATGCATACAATTGGGCTTTGTAACAGGAGAACATGCCGTCGAAAGAGATGGCACAAAGTAACGTCTCCGGAGAGCAAATCAAAGAGCGAGATGTGGCGCAGGTGTTTCGAGACAGTGACTGTTTAACGAAGATACGCAGAATTTTCGAACGCCTCTTGAAAGGCCTGCGCCTCTTATTTGCAACTATAAGGCGATGCATTTGAAGCTGAAATTTAGTATACCTCTTTTGACTTCATGTTCTCCTGATATATTGGACAAAATCTGGCGAAAATTTTCAGAATGCACAAAATTGTGCTTTGTAATAGGAGAACATGCCGTCGAAAGAGATGCCACAAAGTAACGTCTCCGGAGAGCAAATCAAAGAGCGAGAAGTGGCGCAGGTGTTTCGAGACAGTGACTGTTTCACGAAGAGGCGCAGAATTTTCGAACGCCTCTTGAAAGGCCTGCGCCTCTTATTTGCAACTTTAAGGCGATGCATTTGAAGCTGAAATTTAGTATACCTCTTTCGACTTCATGTTCTCCTGATATTTTGGCCAAAATCTGGCGAAAATTTTCAGAATGCACAAAATTGGGCTTTGTAATAGGAGAACATGCCGTCGAAAGAGATGGCACAAAGTAACGTCTCCGGAGAGCAAATCAAAGAGCGAGAAGTGGCGCAGATGTTTCGAGACAGAGACTGTTTAACGAAGACACGCAGAATTTTCGAACGCCTCTTGAAAGGCCTGCGCCTCATAATTGCAACTTTAAGGCGATGACTTTGAAGCTGAAATTTAGTATACCTCTTTCCACTTCATGTTCTCCTGATATATTGGCCAAAATCTAGCGAAAATTTTCAGAATGCACAAAATTGAGCTTTGTAACAGGACAACATGCCGTCGAAAGAGATGGAACAAAGTAACGTCTCTGGAGAGCAAATCAAAGAGCGAGAAGTGGCGCAGGTGTTTCGAGACAGTGACTGTTTAACGAAGAGACGCAGAATTTTCGAACGCCTCTTGAAAGGCCTGCGCCTCTTATTTGCAACTTTAAGGCGATGCCCTTGAAGCTGAAATTTAGTATACCTCTTTCCACTTCAATTTCTCCTGATATATTGGCCAAAATCTGGCGAAAATTTCGAGAATACACAAAATTGTGCTTTGTAACAGGACAACATGCCGTCGAAAGAGATGGAACAAAGTAACGTCTCTGGAGAGCAAATCAAAGAGCGAGAAGTGGCGCAGGTGTTTCGAGACAGTGATTGTTTAACGAAGAGACGCAGAATTTTCGAACGCCTCTTGAAAGGCCTGCGCCTCTTATTTGCAACTATAAAGCGATGCATTTGAAGCTGAAATTTAGTATACCTCTTTCGACTTCATGTTCTCCTGATATTTTGGCCAAAATCTGGCGAAAATTTTCAGAATACACAAAATTGGGCTATGTAACAGGAGAACATGCCGTCGAAAGAGATGGAACAAAGTAATGTCTCCGGAGAGCAAATCAAAGAGCGAGAAGTGGCGCAGGTGTTTCGAGACAGTGACTGTTTCACGAAGAGACGCAGAATTTTCGAAAGCTTCTTGAAAGGCCTGCGCCTCTTATTTGCAACTTTAAGGCGATGCCTTTGAAGCTGAAATTTAGTATACCTCTTTTGACTTCATGTTCTCCTGATATATTGGACAAAATCTGGCGAAAATTTTCAGAATGCACAAAATTGGGCTTTGTAATAGGAGAACATGCCGTCGAAAGAGATGGCACAAAGTAACGTCTCCGGAGAGCAAATCAAAGAGCGAGAAGTGGCGCAGATGTTTCGAGACAGAGACTGTTTAACGAAGAGACGCAGAATTTTCGAACGCCTCTTGAAAGGCCTGCGCCTCTTACTTGCAACTTTAAGGCGATGCCTTTGAAGCTGAAATTTAGTATACCTCTTTCCACTTCATGTTCTCCTGATATATTGGCCAAAATCTGGCGAAAATTTCGAGAATACACAAAATTGTGCTTTGTAACAGGACAACATGCCGTCGAAAGAGATGGAACAAAGTAACGTATCTGGAGAGCAAATCAAGGAGCGAGAAGTGGCGCAGGTGTTTCGAGACAGTGACTGTTTCACGAAGAGACGCAGAATTTTCGAAAGCTTCTTGAAAGGCCTGCGCCTCTTATTTGCAACTTTAAGGCGATGACTTTGAAGCTGAAATTTAGTATACCTCTTTCCACTTCATGTTCTCCTGATATATTGGCCAAAATCTAGCGAAAATTTTCAGAATGCACAAAATTGAGCTTTGTAACAGGACAACATGCCGTCGAAAGAGATGGAACAAAGTAACGTCTCCGGAGAGCAAATCAAAGAGCGAGATGTGGCGCAGGTGTTTCGAGACAGTGACTGTTTAACGAAGATACGCAGAATTTTCGAACGCCTCTTGAAAGGCCTGCGCCTCTTATTTGCAACTTTAAGGCGATGCATTTGAAGCTGAAATTTAGTATACCTCTTTCGACTTCATGTTCTCCTGATATTTTGGCCAAAATCTGGCGAAAATTTTCAGAGTACACAATATTGGGCTTTGTAACAGGAGAACATGCCGTCGAAAGAGATGGAACAAAGTAATGTCTCCGGAGAGCAAATCAAAGAGCGAGAAGTGGCGCAGATGTTTCGAGGCAGTGACTGTTTAACGAAGACACGCAGAATTTTCGAAAGCCTCTTGAAAGGCCTGCGCCTCATAATTGCAACTTTAAGGCGATGACTTTGAAGCTGAAATTTAGTATACCTCTTTCCACTTCATGTTCTCCTGATATATTGGCCAAAATCTAGCGAAAATTTTCAGAATGCACAAAATTGAGCTTTGTAACAGGACAACATGCCGTCGAAAGAGATGGAACAAAGTAACGTCTCCGGAGAGCAAATCAAAGAGCGAGATGTGGCGCAGGTGTTTCGAGACAGTGACTGTTTAACGAAGATACGCAGAATTTTCGAACGCCTCTTGAAAGGCCTGCGCCTCTTATTTGCAACTTTAAGGCGATGCATTTGAAGCTGAAATTTAGTATACCTCTTTCGACTTCATGTTCTCCTGATATTTTGGCCAAAATCTGGCGAAAATTTTCAGAGTACACAATATTGGGCTTTGTAACAGGAGAACATGCCGTCGAAAGAGATGGAACAAAGTAATGTCTCCGGAGAGCAAATCAAAGAGCGAGAAGTGGCGCAGATGTTTCGAGGCAGTGACTGTTTAACGAAGACACGCAGAATTTTCGAAAGCCTCTTGAAAGGCCTGCGCCTCATAATTGCAACTTTAAGGCGATGACTTTGAAGCTGAAATTTAGTATACCTCTTTCCACTTCATGTTCTCCTGATATATTGGCCAAAATCTAGCGAAAATTTTCAGAATGCACAAAATTGAGCTTTGTAACAGGACAACATGCCGTCGAAAGAGATGGAACAAAGTAACGTCTCTGGAGAGCAAATCAAAGAGCGAGAAGTGGCGCAGGTGTTTCGAGACAGTGACTGTTTAACGAAGAGACGCAGAATTTTCGAACGCCTCTTGAAAGGCCTGCGCCTCTTATTTGCAACTTTAAGGCGATGCCCTTGAAGCTGAAATTTAGTATACCTCTTTCCACTTCATTTTCTCCTGATATATTGGCCAAAATCTGGCGAAAATTTCGAGAATACACAAAATTGTGCTTTGTAACAGGACAACATGCCGTCGAAAGAGATGGAACAAAGTAACGTCTCTGCAGAGCAAATCAAAGAGCGAGAAGTGGCGCAGGTGTTTCGAGACAGTGATTGTTTAACGAAGAGATGCAGAATTTTCGAACGCCTCTTGAAAGGCCTGCGCCTCTTAATTGCAAATTTAAGGCGATGCCTTTGAAGCTGAAATTTAGTATACCACTTTTGACTTCATGTTCTCCTGATATATTGGACAAAATCTGGCGAAAATTTTCAGAATGCACAAAATTGTGCTTTGTAACAGGACAACATGCCGTCGAAAGAGATGGCACAAAGTAACATCTCCGGAGAGCAAATCAAAGAGCGAGAAGTGGCGCAGATGTTTCGAGGCAGTGACTGTTTAACGAAGACACGCAGAATTTTCGAAAGCCTCTTGAAAGGCCTGCGCCTCATAATTGCAACTTTAAGGCGATGACTTTGAAGCTGAAATTTAGTATACCTCTTTCGACTTCATGTTCTCCTGATATTTTGGCCAAAATCTGGCGAAAATTTTCAGAGTACACAAAATTGGGCTTTGTAACAGGAGAACATGCCGTCGAAAGAGATGGAACAAAGTAATGTCTCCGGAGAGCAAATCAAAGAGCGAGAAGTGGCGCAGGTGTTTCGAGACAGTGATTGTTTAACGAAGAGACGCAGAATTTTCGAACGCATCTTGAAAGGCCTGCGTCTCTTATTTGCAACTATAAGGCGATGCATTTGAAGCTGAAATTTAGTATACCTCTTTCGACTTCATGTTCTCCTGATATTTTGGCCAAAATCTGGCGAAAATTTTCAGAATGCACAAAATTGGGCTTTGTAATAGGAGAACATGCCGTCGAAAGAGATGGCACAAAGTAACGTCTCCGGAGAGCAAATCAAAGAGCGAGAAGTGGCGCAGATGTTTCGAGACAGAGACTGTTTAACGAAGACACGCAGAATTTTCGAACGCCTCTTGAAAGGCCTGCGCCTCATAATTGCAACTTTAAGGCGATGCCCTTGAAGCTGAAATTTAGTATACCTCTTTCCACTTCAATTTCTCCTGATATATTGGCCAAAATCTGGCGAAAATTTCGAGAATACACAAAATTGTGCTTTGTAACAGGACAACATGCCGTCGAAAGAGATGGAACAAAGTAACGTCTCTGGAGAGCAAATCAAAGAGCGAGAAGTGGCGCAGGTGTTTCGAGACAGTGATTGTTTAACGAAGAGACGCAGAATTTTCGAACGCCTCTTGAAAGGCCTGCGCCTCTTATTTGCAACTATAAAGCGATGCATTTGAAGCTGAAATTTAGTATACCTCTTTCGACTTCATGTTCTCCTGATATTTTGGCCAAAATCTGGCGAAAATTTTCAGAATACACAAAATTGGGCTATGTAACAGGAGAACATGCCGTCGAAAGAGATGGAACAAAGTAATGTCTCCGGAGAGCAAATCAAAGAGCGAGAAGTGGCGCAGGTGTTTCGAGACAGTGACTGTTTCACGAAGAGACGCAGAATTTTCGAAAGCTTCTTGAAAGGCCTGCGCCTCTTATTTGCAACTTTAAGGCGATGCCTTTGAAGCTGAAATTTAGTATACCTCTTTTGACTTCATGTTCTCCTGATATATTGGACAAAATCTGGCGAAAATTTTCAGAATGCACAAAATTGGGCTTTGTAATAGGAGAACATGCCGTCGAAAGAGATGGCACAAAGTAACGTCTCCGGAGAGCAAATCAAAGAGCGAGAAGTGGCGCAGATGTTTCGAGACAGAGACTGTTTAACGAAGACACGCAGAATTTTCGAACGCCTCTTGAAAGGCCTGCGCCTCATAATTGCAACTTTAAGGCGATGACTTTGAAGCTGAAATTTAGTATACCTCTTTCCACTTCATGTTCTCCTGATATATTGGCCAAAATCTAGCGAAAATTTTCAGAATGCACAAAATTGAGCTTTGTAACAGGACAACATGCCGTCGAAAGAGATGGAACAAAGTAACGTCTCTGGAGAGCAAATCAAAGAGCGAGAAGTGGCGCAGGTGTTTCGAGACAGTGACTGTTTAACGAAGAGACGCAGAATTTTCGAACGCCTCTTGAAAGGCCTGCGCCTCTTATTTGCAACTTTAAGGCGATGCCCTTGAAGCTGAAATTTAGTATACCTCTTTCCACTTCAATTTCTCCTGATATATTGGCCAAAATCTGGCGAAAATTTCGAGAATACACAAAATTGTGCTTTGTAACAGGACAACATGCCGTCGAAAGAGATGGAACAAAGTAACGTCTCTGGAGAGCAAATCAAAGAGCGAGAAGTGGCGCAGGTGTTTCGAGACAGTGATTGTTTACCGAAGAGACGCAGAATTTTTGAACGCCTCTTGAATGGCCTGCGCCTCTTATTTGCAACTATAAAGCGATGCATTTGAAGCTGAAATTTAGTATACCTCTTTCGACTTCATGTTCTCCTGATATTTTGGCCAAAATCTGGCGAAAATTTTCAGAATACACAAAATTGGGCTATGTAACAGGAGAACATGCCGTCGAAAGAGATGGAACAAAGTAATGTCTCCGGAGAGCAAATCAAAGAGCGAGAAGTGGCGCAGGTGTTTCGAGACAGTGACTGTTTCACGAAGAGACGCAGAATTTTCGAAAGCTTCTTGAAAGGCCTGCGCCTCTTATTTGCAACTTTAAGGCGATGCCTTTGAAGCTGAAATTTAGTATACCTCTTTTGACTTCATGTTCTCCTGATATATTGGACAAAATCTGGCGAAAATTTTCAGAATGCACAAAATTGGGCTTTGTAATAGGAGAACATGCCGTCGAAAGAGATGGCACAAAGTAACGTCTCCGGAGAGCAAATCAAAGAGCGAGAAGTGGCGCAGATGTTTCGAGACAGAGACTGTTTAACGAAGACACGCAGAATTTTCGAACGCCTCTTGAAAGGCCTGCGCCTCATAATTGCAACTTTAAGGCGATGACTTTGAAGCTGAAATTTAGTATACCTCTTTCCACTTCATGTTCTCCTGATATATTGGCCAAAATCTAGCGAAAATTTTCAGAATGCACAAAATTGAGCTTTGTAACAGGACAACATGCCGTCGAAAGAGATGGAACAAAGTAACGTCTCTGGAGAGCAAATCAAAGAGCGAGAAGTGGCGCAGGTGATTCGAGACAGTGACTGTTTAACGAAGAGACGCAGAATTTTCGAACGCCTCTTGAAAGGCCTGCGCCTCTTATTTGCAACTTTAAGGCGATGCCCTTGAAGCTGAAATTTAGTATACCTCTTTCCACTTCAATTTCTCCTGATATATTGGCCAAAATCTGGCGAAAATTTCGAGAATACACAAAATTGTGCTTTGTAACAGGACAACATGCCGTCGAAAGAGATGGAACAAAGTAACGTCTCTGGAGAGCAAATCAAAGAGCGAGAAGTGGCGCAGGTGTTTCGAGACAGTGACTGTTTAACGAAGAGACGCAGAATTTTCGAACGCCTCTTGAAAGGCCTGCGCCTCTTATTTGCAACTTTAAGGCGATGCCCTTGAAGCTGAAATTTAGTATACCTCTTTCCACTTCAATTTCTCCTGATATATTGGCCAAAATATCAGGAGAACATGAACTCAAAAGAGTTATACTAATTGTAACAGGACAACATGCCGTCGAAAGAGATGGAACAAAGTAACGTATCTGGAGAGCAAATCAAGGAGCGAGAAGTGGCGCAGGTGTTTCGAGACAGTGACTGTTTCACGAAGAGACGCAGAATTTTCGAAAGCTTCTTGAAAGGCCTGCGCCTCTTATTTGCAAGTTTAAGGCGATGCCTTTGAAGCTGAAATTTAGTATAACTCTTTTGAGTTCATGTTCTCCTGATATTTTGGCCAAAATCTGGCGAAAATTTTCAGAATACACAAAATTGGGCTTTGTAATAGGACAACATGCCGTCGAAAGAGATGGAACAAAGTAACGTATCCGGAGAGCAAATCAAAGAGCGAGAAGTGGCGCAGATGTTTCGAGGCAGTGACTGTTTAACGAAGACACGCGGAATTTTCGAAAGCCTCTTGAAAGGCCTGCGCCTCATAATTGCAACTTTAAGGCGATGACTTTGAAGCTGAAATTTAGTATACCTCTTTCCACTTCATGTTCTCCTGATATATTGGCCCAAATCTAGCGAAAATTTTCAGAATGCACAAAATTGAGCTTTGTAACAGGACAACATGCCGTCGAAAGAGATGGAACAAAGTAACGTCTCTGGAGAGCAAATCAAAGAGCGAGAAGTGGCGCAGGTGTTTCGAGACAGTGACTGTTTAACGAAGAGACGCAGAATTTTCGAACGCCTCTTGAAAGGCCTGCGCCTCTTATTTGCAACTTTAAGGCGATGCCTTTGAAGCTGAAATTTATTATACCTCTTTCCACTTCATTTTCTCCTGATATATTGGCCAAAATCTGGCGAAAATTTCGAGAATACACAAAATTGTGCTTTGTAACAGGACAACATGCCGTCGAAAGAGATGGAACAAAGTAACGTCTCCGGAGAGCAAATCAAAGAGCGAGAAGTGGCGCAGGTGTTTCGAGACAGTGATTGTTTAACGAAGAGACGCAGAATTTTCGAACGCATCTTGAAAGGCCTGCGCCTCTTATTTGCAACTATAAGGCGATGCATTTGAAGCTGAAATTTAGTATACCTCTTTCGACTTCATGTTCTCCTGATATTTTGGCCAAAATCTGGCGAAAATTTTCAGAATACACAAAATTGGGCTATGTAACAGGACAACATGCCGTCGAAAGAGATGGAACAAAGTAACGTCTCTGGAGAGCAAATCAAAGAGCGAGAAGTGGCGCAGGTGTTTCGAGACAGTGACTGTTTAACGAAGAGACGCAGAATTTTCGAACGCCTCTTGAAAGGCCTGCGCCTCTTATTTGCAACTTTAAGGCGATGCCTTTGAAGCTGAAATTCATTATACCTCTTTCCACTTCATTTTCTCCTGATATATTGGCCAAAATCTGGCGAAAATTTCGAGAATACACAAAATTGTGCTTTGTAACAGGACAACATGCCGTCGAAAGAGATGGAACAAAGTAACGCCTCCGGAGAGCAAATCAAAGAGCGAGAAGTGGCGCAGATGTTTCGAGGCAGTGACTGTTTAACGAAGACACGCAGAATTTTCGAAAGCCTCTTGAAAGGCCTGCGCCTCATAATTGCAACTTTAAGGCGATGACTTTGAAGCTGAAATTTAGTATACCTCTTTCCACTTCATGTTCTCCTGATATATTGGCGAAAATCTAGCGAAAATTTTCAGAATGCACAAAATTGAGCTTTGTAACAGGACAACATGCCGTCGAAAGAGATGGAACAAAGTAACGTCTCTGGAGAGCAAATCAAAGAGCGAGAAGTGGCGCAGGTGTTTCGAGACAGTGACTGTTTAACGAAGAGACGCAGAATTTTCGAACGCCTCTTGAAAGGCCTGCGCCTCTTATTTGCATCTTTAAGGCGATGCCTTTGAAGCTGAAATTTAGTATACCTCTTTCCACTTCATTTTCTCCTGATATATTGGCCAAAATCTGGCGAAAATTTCGAGAATACACAAAATTGTGCTTTGTAACAGGACAACATGCCGTCGAAAGAGATGGAACAAAGTAACGTCTCTGGAGAGCAAATCAAAGAGCGAGAAGTGGCGCAGGTGTTTCGAGACAGTGATTGTTTAACGAAGAGACGCAGAATTTTCGAACGCCTCTTGAAAGGCCTGCGCCTCTTATTTGCAACTTTAAGGCGATGCCTTTGAAGCTGAAATTTAGTATACCTCTTTTGACTTCATGTTCTCCTGATATATTGGACAAAATCTGGCGAAAATTTTCAGAATGCACAAAATTGGGCTTTGTAATAGGAGAACATGCCGTCGAAAGAGATGGCACAAAGTAACGTCTCCGGAGAGCAAATCAAAGAGCGAGAAGTGGCGCAGATGTTTCGAGACAGAGACTGTTTAACGAAGACACGCAGAATTTTCGAACGCCTCTTGAAAGGCCTGCGCCTCTTATTTGCAACTTTAAGGCGATGCCTTTGAAGCTGAAATTTAGTATACCTCTTTCCACTTCATGTTCTCCTGATATATTGGCCAAAATCTGGCGAAAATTTTCAGAATGCACAAAATTGGGCTTTGTAACAGGAGAACATGCCGTCGAAAGAGATGGCACAAAGTAACGTCTCCGGAGAGCAAATCAAAGAGCGAGAAGTGGCGCAGGTGTTTCGAGACAGTGACTGTTTAACGAAGAGACGCAGAATTTTCGAACGCCTCCTGAAAGGCCTGCGCCTCTTAATTGCAAGTTTAAGGCGATGCCTTTGAAGCTGAAATTTAGTATACCTCTTTCCACTTCATGTTCTCCTGATATATTGGCCAAAATCTGGCGAAAATTTCGAGAATACCCAAAATTGAGCTTTGTAACAGGACAACATGCTGTCGAAAGAGATGGAACAAAGTAACGTCTCTGGAGAGCAAATCAAAGAGCGAGAAGTGGCGCATGTGTTTCGAGACAGTGACTGTTTAACGAAGAGACGCAGAATTTTCGAACGCCTCTTGAAAGGCCTGCGCCTCTTATTTGTAACTATAAGGCGATGCATTTGAAGCTGAAATTTAGTATACCTCTTTCCACTTCATTTTCTCCTGATATATTGGCCAAAATCTGGCGAAAATTTCGAGAATACACAAAATTGTGCTTTGTAACAGGACAACATGCCGTCGAAAGAGATGGAACAAAGTAACGTCTCTGGAGGGCAAATCAAAGAGCGAGAAGTGGCGCAGGTGTTTCGAGACAGTGATTGTTTAACGAAGAGACGCAGAATTTTCGAACGCCTCTTGAAAGGCCTGCGCCTCTTATTTGCAACTATAAGGCGATGCATTTGAAGCTGAAATTTAGTATACCTCTTTCGACTTCATGTTCTCCTGATATTTTGGCCAAAATCTGGCGAAAATTTTCAGAATACACAAAATTGGGCTATGTAACAGGAGAACATGCCGTCGAAAGAGATGGAACAAAGTAATGTCTCCGGAGAGCAAATCAAAGAGCGAGAAGTGGCGCAGGTGTTTCGAGACAGTGACTGTTTCACGAAGAGACGCAGAATTTTCGAACGCCTCTTGAAAGGCCTGCGCCTCTTATTTGCAACTATAAGGCGATGCATTTGAAGCTGAAATTTAGTATACCTCTTTCGACTTCATGTTCTCCTGATATTTTGGCCAAAATCTGGCGAAAATTTTCAGAATACACAAAATTGGGCTATGTAACAGGAGAACATGCCGTCGAAAGAGATGGAACAAAGTAACGTCTCTGGAGAGCAAATCAAAGAGCGAGAAGTGGCGCAGGTGTTTCGAGACAGTGACTGTTTCACGAAGAGACGCAGAATTTTCGAAAGCTTCTTGAAAGGCCTGCGCCTCTTATTTGCAACTTTAAGGCGATGCCTTTGAAGCTGAAATTTAGTATACCTCTTTTGACTTCATGTTCTCCTGATATATTGGACAAAATCTGGCGAAAATTTTCAGAATGCACAAAATTGGGCTTTGTAATAGGAGAACATGCCGTCGAAAGAGATGGCACAAAGTAACGTCTCCGGAGAGCAAATCAAAGAGCGAGAAGTGGCGCAGATGTTTCGAGACAGACACTGTTTAACGAAGAGACGCAGAATTTTCGAACGCCTCTTGAAAGGCCTGCGCCTCTTATTTGCAACTTTAAGGCGATGCCTTTGAAGCTGAAATTCATTATACCTCTTTCCACTTCATTTTCTCCTGATATATTGGCCAAAATCTGGCGAAAATTTCGAGAATACACAAAATTGTGCTTTGTAACAGGACAACATGCCGTCGAAAGAGATGGAACAAAGTAACGTCTCCGGAGAGCAAATCAAAGAGCGAGAAGTGGCGCAGATGTTTCGAGGCAGTGACTGTTCAACGAAGACACGCAGAATTTTCGAAAGCCTCTTGAAAGGCCTGCGCCTCATAATTGCAACGTTAAGGCGATGACTTTGAAGCTGAAATTTAGTATACCTCTTTCCACTTCATGTTCTCCTGATATATTGGCCAAAATCTAGCGAAAATTTTCAGAATGCACAAAATTGAGCTTTGTAACAGGACAACATGCCGTCGAAAGAGATGGCACAAAGTAACGTCTCTGGAGAGCAAATCAAAGAGCGAGAAGTGGCGCAGATGTTTCGAGACAGTGACTGTTTAACGAAGAGACGCAGATTTTCGAACGCCTCCTGAAAGGCCTGCGCCTCTTAATTGCAAGTTTAAGGCGATGCCTTTGAAGCTGAAATTTACTATACCTCTTTCCACTTCATGTTCTCCTCATATATATTGGCCAAAATCTAGCGAAAATTTTCAGAATGCACAACATTGGGCTTTGTAACAGGAGAACATGCCGTCGAAAGAGATGGCACAAAGTAACGTCTCTGGAGAGCAAATCAAAGAGCGAGAAGTGGCGCAGGTGTTTCGAGACAGTGACTGTTTAACGAAGAGACGCAGAATTTTCGAACGCCTCTTGAAAGGCCTGCGCCTCTTATTTGCAACTATAAGGCGATGCATTTGAAGCTGAAATTTAGTATACCTCTTTCGACTTCATGTTCTCCTGATATTTTGGCCAAAATCTGGCGAAAATTTTCAGAATACACAAAATTGGGCTTTGTAACAGGAGAACATGCCGTCGAAAGAGATGGAACAAAGTAATGTCTCCGGAGAGCAAATCAAAGAGCGAGAAGTGGCGCAGATGTTTCGAGGCAGTGACTGTTCAACGAAGACACGCAGAATTTTCGAAAGCCTCTTGAAAGGCCTGCGCCTCATAATTGCAACGTTAAGGCGATGACTTTGAAGCTGAAATTTAGTATACCTCTTTCCACTTCATGTTCTCCTGATATATTGGCCAAAATCTAGCGAAAATTTTCAGAATGCACAAAATTGAGCTTTGTAACAGGACAACATGCCGTCGAAAGAGATGGAACAAAGTAACGTCTCTGGAGAGCAAATCAAAGAGCGAGAAGTGGCGCAGGTGTTTCGAGACAGTGACTGTTTAACGAAGAGACGCAGAATTTTCGAACGCCTCTTGAAAAGCCTGCGCCTCTTATTTGCAACTTTAAGGCGATGCCCTTGAAGCTGAAATTTAGTATACCTCTTTCCACTTCATTTTCTCCTGATATATTGGCCAAAATCTGGCGAAAATTTAGAGAATACACAAAATTGTGCTTTGTAACAGGACAACATGCCGTCGTAAGAGATGGAACAAAGTAACGTCTCTGGAGAGCAAATCAAAGAGCGAGAAGTGGCGCAGATGTTTCGAGACAGTGACTGTTTAACGAAGAGACGCAGAATTTTCGAACGCCTCTTGAAAGGCCTGCGCCTCTTATTTGCAACTTTAAGGCGATGCCTTTGAAGCTGATATTTAGTATACCTCTTTCCACTTCATTCTCTTCCTGATATATTGGCCAAAATCTGGCGAAAATTTTCAGAATGCACAAAATTGGGCTTTGTAATAGGAGAACATGCCGTCGAAAGAGATGGCACAAAGTAACGTCTCCGGAGAGCAAATCAAAGAGCGAGAAGTGGCGCAGATGTTTCGAGACAGAGACTGTTTAACGAAGACACGCAGAATTTTCGAACGCCTCTTGAAAGGCCTGCGCCTCTTATTTGCAACTTTAAGGCGATGCCTTTGAAGCTGAAATTTAGTATACCTCTTTCCACTTCATTCTCTCCTGATATATTGGCCAAAATCTCGCGAAAATTTTCAGAATGCACAAAATTGGGCTATGTAATAGGAGAACATGCCGTCGAAAGAGATGGCACAAAGTAACGTCTCCGGAGAGCAAATCAAAGAGCGAGAAGTGGCGCAGATGTTTCGAGACAGAGACTGTTTAACGAAGACACGCAGAATTTTCGAAAGCCTCTTGAAAGGCCTGCGCCTCATAATTGCAACGTTAAGGCGATGACTTTGAAGCTGAAATTTAGTATACCTCTTTCCACTTCATGTTCTCCTGATATATTGGCCAAAATCTAGCGAAAATTTTCAGAATGAACAAAATTGAGCTTTGTAACAGGACAACATGCCGTCGAAAGAGATGGAACAAAGTAACGTCTCTGGAGAGCAAATCAAAGAGCGAGAAGTGGCGCAGGTGTTTCGAGACAGTGACTGTTTATCGAAGAGACGCAGAATTTTCGAACGCCTCTTGAAAGGCCTGCGCCTCTTATTTGCAACTTTAAGGCGATGCCCTTGAAGCTGAAATTTAGTATACCTCTTTCCACTTCATTTTCTCCTGATATATTGGCCAAAATCTGGCGAAAATTTCGAGAATACACAAAATTGTGCTTTGTAACAGGACAACATGCCGTCGTAAGAGATGGAACAAAGTAACGTCTCTGGAGAGCAAATCAAAGAGCGAGAAGTGGCGCAGATGTTTCGAGACAGTGACTGTTTAACGAAGAGACGCAGAATTTTCGAACGCCTCTTGAAAGGCCTGCGCCTCTTATTTGCAACTTTAAGGCGATGCCTTTGAAGCTGAAATTTAGTATACCTCTTTCCACTTCATTCTCTCCTGATATATTGGCCAAAATCTCGCGAAAATTTCAGAATGCACAAAATTGGGCTTTGTAATAGGAGAACATGCCGTCGAAAGAGATGGCACAAAGTAACGTCTCCGGAGAGCAAATCAAAGAGCGAGAAGTGGCGCAGATGTTTCGAGACAGAGACTGTTTAACGAAGACACGCAGAATTTTCGAACGCCTCTTGAAAGGCCTGCGCCTCTTATTTGCAACTTTAAGGCGATGCCTTTGAAGCTGAAATTTAGTATACCTCTTTCCACTTCATGTTCTCCTGATATATTGGCCAAAATCTGGCGAAAATTTTCAGAATGCACAAAATTGGGCTTTGTAACAGGAGAACATGCCGTCGAAAGAGATGGCACAAAGTAACGTCTCCGGAGAGCAAATCAAAGAGCGAGAAGTGGCGCAGGTGTTTCGAGACAGTGACTGTTTAACGAAGAGACGCAGAATTTTCGAACGCCTCCTGAAAGGCCTGCGCCTCTTAATTGCAAGTTTATGGCGATGCCTTTGAAGCTGAAATTTAGTATACCTCTTTCCACTTCATGTTCTCCTCATATATATTGGCCAAAATCTAGCGAAAATTTTCAGAATGCACAACATTGGGCTTTGTAACAGGAGAACATGCCGTCGAAAGAGATGGCACAAAGTAACGTCTCCGGAGAGCAAATCAAAGAGCGAGAAGTGGCGCAGGTGTTTCGAGACAGTGACTGTTTAACGAAGAGACGCCGAATTTTCGAACGCCTCTTGAAAGGCCTGCGCCTCTTATTTGCAACTTTAAGGCGATGCCTTTGAAGCTGAAATTTAGTATACCTCTTTCCACTTCATTCTCTCCTGATATATTGGCCAAAATCTCGCGAAAATTTTCAGAATGCACAAAATTGGGCTTTGTAATAGGAGAACATGCCGTCGAAAGAGATGGCACAAAGTAACGTCTCCGGAGAGCAAATCAAAGAGCGAGAAGTGGCGCAGATGTTTCGAGACAGAGACTGTTTAACGAAGACACGCAGAATTTTCGAACGCCTCTTGAAAGGCCTGCGCCTCTTATTTGCAACTTTAAGGCGATGCCTTTGAAGCTGAAATTTAGTATACCTCTTTCCACTTCATGTTCTCCTGATATATTGGCCAAAATCTGGCGAAAATTTTCAGAATGCACAAAATTGGGCTTTGTAACAGGAGAACATGCCGTCGAAAGAGATGGCACAAAGTAACGTCTCTGGAGAGCAAATCAAAGAGCGAGAAGTGGCGCAGGTGTTTCGAGACAGTGACTGTTTAACGAAGAGACGCAGAATTTTCGAACGCCTCTTGAAAGGCCTGCGCCTCTTATTTGCAACTTTAAGGCGATGCCCTTGAAGCTGAAATTTAGTATACCTCTTTCCACTTCATTTTCTCCTGATATATTGGCCAAAATCTGGCGAAAATTTCGAGAATACACAAAATTGTGCTTTGTAACAGGACAAAATGCCGTCGTAAGAGATGGAACAAAGTAACGTCTCTAGAGAGCAAATCAAAGAGCGAGAAGTGGCGCAGATGTTTCGAGACAGTGACTGTTTAACGAAGAGACGCAGAATTTTCGAACGCCTCTTGAAAGGCCTGCGCCTCTTATTTGCAACTTTAAGGCGATGCCTTTGAAGCTGAAATTTAGTATACCTCTTTCCACTTCATTCTCTCCTGATATATTGGCCAAAATCTCGCGAAAATTTTCAGAATGCACAAAATTGGGCTTTGTAATAGGAGAACATGCCGTCGAAAGAGATGGCACAAAGTAACGTCTCCGGAGAGCAAATCAAAGAGCGAGAAGTGGCGCAGATGTTTCGAGACAGAGACTGTTTAACGAAGACACGCAGAATTTTCGAACGCCTTTTGAAAGGCCTGCGCCTCTTATTTGCAACTTTAAGGCGATGCCTTTGAAGCTGAAATTTAGTATACCTCTTTCCACTTCATGTTCTCCTGATATATTGGCCAAAATCTGGCGAAAATTTTCAGAATGCACAAAATTGGGCTTTGTAACAGGAGAACATGCCGTCGAAAGAGATGGCACAAAGTAACGTCTCCGGAGAGCAAATCAAAGAGCGAGAAGTGGCGCAGGTGTTTCGAGACAGTGACTGTTTAACGAAGAGACGCCGAATTTTCGAACGCCTCCTGAAAGGCCTGCGCCTCTTAATTGCAAGTTTAAGGCGAAGCCTTTGAAGCTGAAATTTAGTATACCTCTTTCCACTTCATGTTCTCCTCATATATATTGGCCAAAATCTAGCGAAAATTTTCAGAATGCACAACATTGGGCTTTGTAACAGGAGAACATGCCGTCGAAAGAGATAGCACAAAGTAACGTCTCCGGAGAGCAAATCAAAGAGCGAGAAGTGGCGCAGGTGTTTCGAGACAGTGACTGTTTAACGAAGAGACGCCGAATTTTCGAACGCCTCTTGAAAGTCCTGCGCCTCTTATTTGCAACTTTAAGGCGATGCCTTTGAAGCTGAAATTCATTATACCTCTTTCCACTTCATTTTCTCCTGATATATTGGCCAAAATCTGGCGAAAATTTCGAGAATACACAAAATTGTGCTTTGTAACAGGACAACATGCCGTCGAAAGAGATGGAACAAAGTAACGTCTCCGGAGAGCAAATCAAAGAGCGAGAAGTGGCGCAGATGTTTCGAGGCAGTGACTGTTCAACGAAGACACGCAGAATTTTCGAAAGCCTCTTGAAAGGCCTGCGCCTCATAATTGCAACGTTAAGGCGATGACTTTGAAGCTGAAATTTAGTATACCTTTTTCCACTTCATGTTCTCCTGATATATTGGCCAAAATCTAGCGAAAATTTTCAGAATGCACAAAATTGAGCTTTGTAACAGGACAACATGCCGTCGAAAGAGATGGAACAAAGTAACGTCTCTGGAGAGCAAATCAAAGAGCGAGAAGTGGCGCAGGTGTTTCGAGACAGTGACTGTTTAACGAAGAGACGCAGAATTTTCGAACGCCTCTTGAAAGGCCTGCGCCTCTTATTTGCAACTTTAAGGCGATGCCTTTGAAGCTGAAATTTAGTATACCTCTTTCCACTTCATTCTCTCCTGATATATTGGCCAAAATCTGGCGAAAATTTCGAGAATACACAAAATTGAGTTCTGTAACAGGACAACATGCCGTCGAAAGGGATGGAACAAAGTAACGTATCTGGAGAGCAAATCAAAGAGCGAGAAGTGGCGCATGTGTTTCGAGACAGTGACTGTTTAACGAAGAGACGCAGAATTTTCGAACGCCTCTTGAAAGGCCTGCGCCTCTTATTTGCAACTTTAAGGCGATGCCTTTGAAGCTGAAATTCATTATACCTCTTTCCACTTCATTTTCTCCTGATATATTGGCCAAAATCTGGCGAAAATTTCGAGAATACACAACATTGGGCTTTGTAACAGGAGAACATGCCGTCGAAAGAGATAGCACAAAGTAACGTCTCCGGAGAGCAAATCAAAGAGCGAGAAGTGGCGCAGGTGTTTCGAGACAGTGACTGTTTAACGAAGAGACGCCGAATTTTCGAACGCCTCTTGAAAGTCCTGCGCCTCTTATTTGCAACTTTAAGGCGATGCCTTTGAAGCTGAAATTCATTATACCTCTTTCCACTTCATTTTCTCCTGATATATTGGCCAAAATCTGGCGAAAATTTCGAGAATACACAAAATTGTGCTTTGTAACAGGACAACATGCCGTCGAAAGAGATGGAACAAAGTAACGTCTCCGGAGAGCAAATCAAAGAGCGAGAAGTGGCGCAGATGTTTCGAGGCAGTGACTGTTCAACGAAGACACGCAGAATTTTCGAAAGCCTCTTGAAAGGCCTGCGCCTCATAATTGCAACGTTAAGGCGATGACTTTGAAGCTGAAATTTAGTATACCTTTTTCCACTTCATGTTCTCCTGATATATTGGCCAAAATCTAGCGAAAATTTTCAGAATGCACAAAATTGAGCTTTGTAACAGGACAACATGCCGTCGAAAGAGATGGAACAAAGTAACGTCTCTGGAGAGCAAATCAAAGAGCGAGAAGTGGCGCAGGTGTTTCGAGACAGTGACTGTTTAACGAAGAGACGCAGAATTTTCGAACGCCTCTTGAAAGGCCTGCGCCTCTTATTTGCAACTTTAAGGCGATGCCTTTGAAGCTGAAATTTAGTATACCTCTTTCCACTTCATTCTCTCCTGATATATTGGCCAAAATCTGGCGAAAATTTCGAGAATACACAAAATTGAGTTCTGTAACAGGACAACATGCCGTCGAAAGGGATGGAACAAAGTAACGTATCTGGAGAGCAAATCAAAGAGCGAGAAGTGGCGCATGTGTTTCGAGACAGTGACTGTTTAACGAAGAGACGCAGAATTTTCGAACGCCTCTTGAAAGGCCTGCGCCTCTTATTTGCAACTTTAAGGCGATGCCTTTGAAGCTGAAATTCATTATACCTCTTTCCACTTCATTTTCTCCTGATATATTGGCCAAAATCTGGCGAAAATTTCGAGAATACACAAAATTGTGCTTTGTAACAGGACAACATGCCGTCGAAAGAGATGGAACAAAGTATCGTCTCCGGAGAGCAAATCAAAGAGCGAGAAGTGGCGCAGATGTTTCGAGGCAGTGACTGTTCAACGAAGACACGCAGAATTTTCGAAAGCCTCTTGAAAGGCCTGCGCCTCATAATTGCAACGTTAAGGCGATGACTTTGAAGCTGAAATTTAGTATACCTCTTTCCACTTCATGTTCTCCTGATATATTGGCCAAAATCTAGCGAAAATTTTCAGAATGCACAAAATTGAGCTTTGTAACAGGACAACATGCCGTCGAAAGAGATGGAACAAAGTAACGTCTCTGGAGAGCAAATCAAAGAGCGAGAATTGGCGCAGGTGTTTCGAGACAGTGACTGTTTAACGAAGAGACGCAGAATTTTCGAACGCCTCTTGAAAGGCCTGCGCCTCTTATTTGCAACTATAAGGCGATGCATTTGAAGCTGAAATTTAGTATACCTCTTTCGACTTCATGTTCTCATGATATTTTGGCCAAAATCTGGCGAAAATTTTCAGAATACACAAAATTGGGCTATGTAACAGGAGAACATGCCGTCGAAAGAGATGGAACAAAGTAATGTCTCCGGAGAGCAAATCAAAGAGCGAGAAGTGGCGCAGGTGTTTCGAGACAGTGACTGTTTAACGAAGAGACGCAGAATTTTCGAACGCCTCCTGAAAGGCCTGCGCCTCTTAATTGCAAGTTTAAGGCGATGCCTTTGAAGCTGAAATTTAGTATACCTCTTTCCACTTCATGTTCTCCTCATATATATTGACCAAAATCTAGCGAAAATTTTCAGAATGCACAACATTGGGCTTTGTAACAGGAGAACATGCCGTCGAAAGAGATGGCACAAAGTAACGTCTCCGGAGAGCAAATCAAAGAGCGAGAAGTGGCGCAGGTGTTTCGAGACAGTGACTGTTTAACGAAGAGACGCCGAATTTTCGAACGCCTCCTGAAAGGCCTGCGCCTCTTAATTGCAAGTTAAAGGCGATGCCTTTGAAGCTGAAATTTAGTATACCTCTTTTGACTTCATGTTCTCCTGATATATTGGACAAAATCTGGCGAAAATTTTCAGAATGCACAAAATTGGGCTTTGTAATAGGAGAACATGCCGTCGAAAGAGATGGCACAAAGTAACGTCTCCGGAGAGCAAATCAAAGAGCGAGAAGTGGCGCAGATGTTTCGAGACAGAGACTGTTTAACGAAGACACGCAGAATTTTCGAACGCCTCTTGAAAGGCCTGCGCCTCTTATTTGCAACTTTAAGGCGATGCCTTTGAAGCTGAAATTTAGTATACCTCTTTCCACTTCATGTTCTCCTGATATATTGGCCAAAATCTGGCGAAAATTTTCAGAATGCACAAAATTGGGCTTTGTAACAGGAGAACATGCCGTCGAAAGAGATGGCACAAAGTAACGTCTCCGGAGAGCAAATCAAAGAGCGAGAAGTGGCGCAGGTGTTTCGAGACAGTGACTGTTTAACGAAGAGACGCAGAATTTTCGAACGCCTCCTGAAAGGCCTGCGCCTCTTAATTGCAAGTTTAAGGCGATGCCTTTGAAGCTGAAATTTAGTATACCTCTTTCCACTTCATGTTCTCCTCATATATATTGACCAAAATCTAGCGAAAATTTTCAGAATGCACAACATTGGGCTTTGTAACAGGAGAACATGCCGTCGAAAGAGATGGCACAAAGTAACGTCTCCGGAGAGCAAATCAAAGAGCGAGAAGTGGCGCAGGTGTTTCGAGACAGTGACTGTTTAACGAAGAGACGCCGAATTTTCGAACGCCTCCTGAAAGGCCTGCGCCTCTTAATTGCAA
>NW_027485363.1:0-41058 GCF_050908995.1 Andrena cerasifolii
ACCTAAATGATGCAGTACCCCGCCATGTAGCCTTATTTATATAGAAACTATCAGCGAATATGGTAGTATTTTTAGGGGTATTTTAAATCGTGTCTACGAGCCGAAAATTTGCAAAATAAAACTTTGTTTATAATTCTCATTATTGTGAAAATGATTTTTTCAACCTGAAAAAAAATTATTCAAGAAGGTCGATTCTTCTCGATTAAAATAAAAAGGAATCGAGTAAATACGATAAATAGTTCCCCAGATAAAAAATCATCTGTAGGGTGACCTGTCCAGTGAATGAACGTTGTTCATGTAATACGAAAAATTAACGCCTATTTTTTCTTTTTATTTTCTTTTTACTCATAACTTATACGGCGTTAATTCCGTTTATTCAATATTTGTCCTCACTGCCGTTCATTCATTGGCAAAAGTGTACATTTCTTACGTTACCATTGAATGAACAGCTTACCCGGTCTTTTTTTCTTTTGACACTTTCGCCGCGAGTGTGGAGATTAGGTTAACCCACCCTAAAAACCAAATTTCAACTACAGTAAATCCTCGTTACCAGCCCTACGAACGGGGCTGGCGGCGGGCTGCTAACGCGTTGTGGACACTATTCCGCGCGACCAATGGCGCGAGTGAGAAAACCCAATGAGCGAGCGAGAGGAAACGAAAGAGTCGACGGCAACTTCGTATCGACTCTTTGTCTAATCCTTTGCCAGACTTTTAATGAAAGTTATAACTATCAAATATTGTCTGACTTTAAGTAATAAAACAGCTCGCTTATAACAATAACATTCAGAGGATTAAATAACGACTTTTGAATACTAATTTTAAAAGACATGCAGCTTAAGTGTTAATTCCCTGGGCAGGTCACCCTACAACTCATTTTCATGAAAATGGACAAAAATCGTGAAATCAAATTAAGGAGGCCCCGCGCCAACTACTGTATATGAGCCGTTATTACGGGCGGTTGAGTATCTTAATGAAATAGTCTACTAATGAAATAGACAGATTTCATAGCCGTTTACATAGTACCCTTTGATCAGGACACAGCAATTGTTCATTCTTGTCAACAACCTACCTAATTCTAAGTGTTAAAATGAATGGGGCTCGAGATACAAATATATTTATACAGAATGTTTTCGCACGAATAGGCACACATTGCATAACTTGGGTGTAATATTGTAAAACAAATGTATACTCCTTTTTAACGCGCACTAATATCATGTTTAAATTTCATCAAAATTCATGAGATTAATTTGGTTTGGAGTGTCTCTGTAGTCATTTATTCTGTATGGGTCATTCCACCCCTAATCGATCATTTTTTTCCGTCGATGGCTGAGACTTTGTTCCAAATGGAATATGATGTAGTCCTTGGGAAATTATGGGTGGTTTAATTTGATTTCACGATTTTTGTCCATTTTCATGAAAAATGAGTTGTAGGGTGACCTGCCCAGGGAATTAACACTTAAGCTGCATGTCTTTTAAAATTAGTATTCAAAAGTCGTTATTTAATCCTCTGAATGTTATTGTTATAAGCGAGCTGTTTTATTACTTAAAGTCAGACAATATTTGATAGTTATAACTTTCATTAAAAGTCTGGCAAAGGATTAGACAAAGAGTCGATACGAAGTTGCCGTCGACTCTTTCGTTTCCTCTCGCTCGCTCATTGGGTTTTCTCACTCGCGCCATTGGTCGCGCGGAATAGTGTCCACAACGCGTTAGCAGCCCGCCGCCAGCCCCGTTCGTAGGGCTGGTAACGAGGATTTACTGTAGTTGAAATTTGGTTTTTAGGGTGGGTTAACCTAATCTCCACACTCGCGGCGAAAGTGTCAAAAGAAAAAAAGACCGGGTAAGCTGTTCATTCAATGGTAACGTAAGAAATGTACACTTTTGCCAATGAATGAACGCAGTGAGGACAAATATTGAATAAACGGAATTAACGCCGTATAAGTTATGAGTAAAAAGAAAATAAAAAGAAAAATAGGCGTTAATTTTTCGTATTACATGAACAACGTTCATTCACTGGACAGGTCACCCTACAGATGATTTTTTATCTGGGGAACTATTTATCGTATTTACTCGATTCCTTTTTATTTTAATCGAGAAGAATCGACCTTCTTGAATAATTTTTTTCAGGTTGAAAAATCATTTTCACAATAATGAGAATTATAAACAAAGTTTTATTTTGCAAATTTCGGCTCGTAGACACGATTTTTAAAATACCCCTAAAATACTACCATATTCGCTGAAGTGTTCTCTATAAAATAAGGCTACATGGCGTGGTACTGCATCATTTAGGTGTTACCGCTCATATTCAACGTCGTAGTCAGTTGTGGGCTCCTTTCAACAGGAGAGGATAATATGATCATTTCGAATGACGGCGTTAAGGGTAGCAAGTAAGAAAGCGGTCGAAACTGTTGCATGTTGAAAACAGTAATCTTCATCAGATTTGTGCTGAAAACAGTCATGTCATCTTCAAAATCAAAAATCGAAAAATTCAAAACCTTGTAATTTTTAAACAAATTCGAAATCGGCAAAACAATGACTTAAATCCCCATAACTTAACGAGGACTACATCATATTCCGTTTAAAACAAATTTCCAGATATCAAGGGAAAAAAGTGGTCAATTTGGCGTGGAATGACCCATATGTTTTGTTTACCATAGACTAAAATTGTATTTTACAAATAGTAGTTTACTTTACAGTTACCATATAAATTTTTAACTAAATTTCAATTCGATAAATTACTTTCATTTTATCCAAATTTCCTTATCAGCTACAATCGCTAATTCATACGCTTGTTTTTTTTTTATAGGAATTGTACGCGGCAAGACTTCTGGCAGGGCTAGCATTAGGAATATTTATTTGCTTTCTCCCAATGTACATAGGCGAGATATCGTCACCAGCGACACGTGGTGCTGCATCATCTTTGGTAGGCATTATATACAATACCGGCATTCTTGTGACGTTCATAGTTGCCCCGCATCTCTCGTTATCTCTGATGGTTTGAATTTTCTTGGTCGTCAACATTGCTTCGCAATCGCCTGTTGTTTTATGCCCGAGTCACCGTACTTCCTGATAATGAGAAATAGAGTGGACGAAGCGGAAGACGTTTTTGGAAAAACTAAGAGGGAAAGCCGACGTTTCTGAAGAATTGCAAACGATGGTTGACTCCCTATCGAAAACAGAGAAGACGTGGTAAAGAGTGAAACTCTGAAGGACATGTTTGCATCGCGTGGAAATTTACGTGCCCTCATTATTATACTGCTGTTTACCGTGATGCACAATTTCGGTGGTTTCTTTACAATTCTCATATACGGTCAGCTCATCTTCAAATCAACCAGCAATTTGATGTCTGACTATTCGATGAATATTGTTATCGGTGTAACGCAAGTGGTCTCCTCCTTTCTAACTACATTTTTGGTCGACAAACTTGGCCGTAAGCCATTTATTCTCGCGTCGGGTATTACAGCAGCTATTTGTGATCTCATGATTGGTGTTTTCTTTTACGCGGAGGAATACTTGAATTTGAACGTACAGATGTACACTTGGGCACTACTTCTAGCTTTCATAATATTGATTTTCACTTTCAATTGCGGATTGGTCTCTTTACAGATCATCCTAATGTCAGAAATCTCTGCTACTGAGGTCAAAGCGATGGGCACGTGTCTCGTAGGTGTAATTGGTGGGGTGTTAGGTACTATAGCGACCAAACTTTACATATGGGTAGCTATAAATTTGAACTATGGTCACTCACTACCATTTTTAGCGTACTCTGTAGTCGTTGCAGCTTGCACACTAATTCTGTTTCGCATTACGCCAGAGACGAAAGGTAAAACGTTCGTAGAAATTCAAAGAGACTTAAATACATGATGATTATTGGTATTATTTTGTGTCTGCGCCGTAAACTCTACGACAACGCGTGCACGATGAATTAATTTCACAATCATGTCTGTGATAAAATGCAGGGAGCACTTTACAAATAAGTTCAGAAAGTAAATCTCCGTTGCTTTTAAATGTTGCGACGACGTGTAAAGTATAATTTATAAACAAGAAACTTGTTATGTAAATAATACACCGTATTTTTAACTGCATTTTATATAAAAGGAATACTTTCCTTGCCATACGACAAGTACTGAAATTTTAAAGATGTAAGCAAAGTGGAAACTAATGTAAAATATTTGATGATATTCCAAGAAATAGAAAAAACGATTTTTATTATTTTCATTAGAATTCTTAAGTTCCGTAAATTTAAATTGCAAATGATGTTTGTCAACTGTTTTGAGAACCTGTCACCTTCTTAAGGTTAAGTAGAATGTAAATAAATAAAATATAAATCAAAGTAGTTTAATATAATATAACCAAAGAATAGTATAGTATGGCATAATTTGCAGAGCAATTGAAATAGGAATTGCTGCGAGTGGCTCGTGGATTTCCTCGATGAAAATACGAGAGTGGACGTGATCATCGAGACGCTGGACATTGACTACGAGGATATCAAATCCCTAAATAAGCTAAATGTAGTTAATACTCTGCGATGAGGCTGACACGCAAAGCACTGTGCCATGCAAAATGTATTTAAAAATATTCAACTGGTGGTCTAAACGCCAGAGGGAAATACACAAATAAAATATAATAAATTTTTAATGCATAACTGTTTTGCTTCACCCTCCTCAACCACCAACCTCCTGCATGCACGCTAGATTAAGAAGATAGTTGTAATTATTATGTAGAAGTAGTACGATTCATGATCAAAGCGGTAACCATACACGTATGATAGACGTTTGATATGTGTTCAGAGTGTACGTTAGGCGTTGAAAGCGGTACGATAGACGTTTGATAGACGTTCAGAGTGGTACGTTAGGCGTTGAAAGTGGTACGATAGACGTTCGATACACGTTCAGAGTGGTACGTTACGCGTTGAAAGTGGTACGATAGATGTTGAAAGTGGTACAATAGACGTTTGATAGACATTCAGAGTGGTATGTTAGGCGTTGAAAGTGGTACGATAGACGTTGAAAGTGGTCCAATACACGTTTGATAGACGTCCGTTCGATTCACGTTGAAAACCGTTCAGTACCCGTTCGATTCACGTTGAAAGCCGTTCAAAACCGTTCAAAACCCGTTGGATATCCACTCAAAGCCGTTCGATACACGTTCAGAGTGGTACGATAGACGTTGAAAGTGGTCCAATACATGTTTGATACACGTTTAGAGTGGTACGAATGACGTTGAAAGTGGTACGATAGACGTTGAAAGTGGTACGTTAGGCGTTGAAAGTGGTTCAATAGACGTCCAATACACGTTCGATACGCGATCAAAAGTGGTGTGACCTAATCGAATGATGTGTCCAAAGAAGAAGGGAGAAGAATTCGAAGGATATGATAAGTGCACTCTGAGGATGGTCAGTGAATAATTCGAATATGTATAGAAGGTGAGGATGGTCAGCGAAAATGCAGGTGGCCTGTGATGAAGATGGCGAAGAACAAAGGCATCCTACTTTGCAAAGCTATGCAACTTTAGGCATGGGCCCACATGTGGCAGCTTGGAGATGCAGCGAGACCAGTTGTCTTCAAATCGTGGTCAACGTGCAGTCTCTTTGACAGTTCTTTGAAACACTTTTTGCATTTTTTGTGTTACGTGAAATTACTTTGAAGAAGATTGCTTTTGAAGGATATTATCAATCGTTCAACGCATGGAAATGCAATCGATTAATACCGTAAGTTTCCATTATCATATTTTAGTGAATCGTTGTGTTAGTAACTTTGAGAATTATAAGAAAACTCGGTTTCAGATTATGTCATTGCCCATGAATTTGAAACGTCCGGCTACCGCTACGATCACCGCTGCTGCGGCAGTTATCCATTCATCCAGCCCGAAAATGTATGTGGCCTGTCGAAATGTTGCGGTTCAAACCGAAGAAATTCGATGTGCAGAACTTTATGAGGCGGAAGCTAATCAGGATGGCGACATTTTTTTAAAAGTTTTTAAAAATGCGATAATCCAATACACGACTACTTCGAGGATGATGAGGAATATTGGATGCATCGATATGAACAACAAACGTTTTTACGCGATTTCGATGATGATGATAATGTACAAATAACTATATCTCGGAATAATCATGAGTATCATCCAAAGAGTGTGGTTTGGCGAAACGTCAAAGCGGAAAATATTGATTTTGATACGTATAGGAATAAAGTATCGGGGCTTCGGGCTAGTGTTGTTGCAGTTCAAACTGACCCTGTGCAAGTTCCTATGGATTTACCATTAACTAATCTATTTGCTGATGATGTGATCGAGTGGGATAATTAAGCCAAATAAATTTAATTATATTTTTTATATTCTATATTATTCCTTCATATTATTCTTTCATATTATTATTTGTAACAATATATATATTTCTTAAACACATATTATTTCTCAATTTTATTTACCCGTGTTCCTCCTCCCACGGCCTAATTTTTAAGATTCGCCGTTTCAATAATTATTATTTCTCTGCGTTGGGAAAAAAGATTTCTGCTGACGCAGCATAATTCTATTTCGTTCTTCGCGCCGCCAAGTGACATCACCCTGCACGGCCGTTCCAGAGGAGTCGAATTACGCGAGATCGCGCGATACGCAGCGACGTTAAATCGGAACGCTTTGAAATACAGTTAGCTTTAGAATGCATGCGATTCTATCCCCTATGTAGTGGTGTCTCTTTCCCTCCTAGAATTTTAACTTTAGAGTAATGCTCCGTCTCTTTCCCACGAAGACGCGGTGTCGAAAAACGCCGATCTTTCCCGACATCGTCCGAAACAATTTCTGATAAAATTTCTCATAAAAATAAATTATTATTATACGCCGACGTTTGGCAACGGCTCATGGTGTGTGTGTGTGTGTGTGTGTGTGTGTGTGTGTGTGTGTGTGTGTGTGTCACATATGTGACGCTCCGTTGGTTTCGCTATATGTACCATTCGGAAAAGACTAATGTCAGAGACGGCGTTTGGGGAGTTGGTTAGGCGGCTGATTCGTACCGCGGAGGTCTTGGGTTCGAGCCCCGTCGCCCCGAGAAGTTTTTTCATTTATATTAATATCATAAAATTAATATTTCCTTCCTTACCGACAGTCTGTTGTACCACGCTCCAGTGTAGCACCTTCCTTACCGACAGTCTGTACCACGCTCCAGAGTAGCGCACCGTCACACCGCGGTTCCTCCTCCTCCTCCTCGATGATACCCCCGCACCGTTCACCCCGCGGTTCCTCCTCCTCCTCCTCCTCGATGATACCCCCCACCACTCCGCCATCTCTATGACGTCATCCGCCGCCAGCCCGCCGACAAAAAAACAAATTTTCAAATTTGAGTTTCAAGGTCATGATCATGACCTTGAAACTCAAATTTGAATTAGAATCCCCCTTGTCATACTACTTAGGGTATTTCTGAATAGCTTGGATTTTATTTTGATCCGGTTTTACCCCTTCCTCGGTAATTATATGTCCCAGGTAAGCGACTTCCTTACGTAGGAATTTACATTTCGTAGGTTGTAACTTAAGGTTTGCTTCTCGCAAACGGTGAGCGAGTTTTTTAAATTTAATTAAATGCTCAGTAAGGGAACTAGCGTAAAGGACGATATCGTCCAAATATACGAACATTTCCGTGCCTTGGAGTCCAGTAAGGGTATGGTCCATTAGACGTTGGAAAGTAGCTAGTGCATTACAAAGTCCAAACGGCATTCTGACAAACTCATAATGTCCATGAGGTGTAGAAAAAATATGTCACGTCCCGGGTGAGGTCCTTAGGAACGATGACTATGGGGAAGGAAAAAGACAGGCGCGAATCTAAAATCCAGCACTCTGAGATTTTTGGGGGAAGACCAGGCGCGAATATTA
Source organism: Andrena cerasifolii (assembly GCF_050908995.1). NCBI lineage: Eukaryota > Metazoa > Arthropoda > Insecta > Hymenoptera > Andrenidae > Andrena > Andrena cerasifolii. The sequence continues at coordinate 7,864 of NW_027485363.1, forward strand.
AATCCGTCGCACTGAGGGTTTGGAAGGAACTTAGGCGCGAATATTGAATCTGTCACACTGAGGGTTTGGAAGGAACTTAGGCGCGAATATTGAATCCGTCACACTGAGGGTTTGAAAGGAATTCAGGCGCGAATCTATAATCCAGCACACTGAGGGTTTGGAGGGAGAGGAACGTCAGGCGCGAATCTTGAATCCAGCACACTGAGGGTTTTGAAGGAGAGGAACGTCAGGCGCGAATCTTGAATCCAGCACACTGAGGATTTTGAAGGAATTCAGGCGCGAATCTATAATCCAGCACTCTGAGGATTTTGAAGGGGATTTCGCAATTTCGCCTCCACGATCGTCAACGCCGCAGGAAGAGGACGACATCGATTCTGAAGTGGAGTCGAATGTTTCGGATGAATTAGATTCGGAATCCTCAGTAAGCGAGCTGAACGAGTCTTTGGACGCAGTATACAAAGCAGACCCCGAACGAGAAATCAGGATAAAGCCATCAATCATTCGCGACCCGTTGTCACTACGAAAAGAAACGCTCGTTTTCTTTCTGAGCACGGATGGTAAACCTTGCGATAACGGAGCTAAGGAATTACAAGAAACAGGAATCGTGACAATACCTGGCAACCTCCCACTGGGTAAGGGCTATTTAACCCATAATAAAGGACAAACCCTTATCGGGTTGGTTATTAAAGAAACACAGAGTACGCCCTTAACTATGACAACTTGGGGCAAAACCCTTTCCTACTTTAAAATGGTAATACGTGAGCTCCTAACACAATCATTTAGCATAGCCAAAACATCGAACATCGATCAGTTAAGCTGGCAAGATATTATTATGGATATTCTCGAGGCAGTCAACGAAGAGGACATCAGTGTCACTATATGTTTACAAGCAGTCCGTATACCAGAGGAATCGGAACGACTAAACATTATTAAAGAAAATCATGCATCAGCTTTAGCCGGACATAAAGGAGTAACCAAAACATATAACAGAATTAGATACCATTACTTTTGGAAAGGGATGAAGAAAGCCGTGGAAGATCATATTCGAAAATGCGAGGACTGTCAGCGGAAGAAACTCGTCCGTGTTAAAACCAGGCAACCTATGATTCTCACTGACACGCCTGGACGAGCCTTTGACAAGATTGCATTAGATATAGTAGGACCGTTACCTACCACTAGAGAAGGAAATACATATATATTAACAATGCAAGATTTACTAACAAAATACTTCGTATGCGTACCCCTTAAACAATCGACATCAATAAAAGTCGCAGATGCGTTTATAAAAAAATTTATCTGTCAATTCGGAGCTCCCAGAGCCATCCTCACTGACCAAGGAACAAATTTCACTGGTAAATTCATGAAAGCTATCGCGCAAAAATTTAAAATTGAACAATTTCGAACCACAGCTTTTCACCCACAGACTAACGGTTCTTTAGAGCGATCGCACCTCGTCCTAACAGAATATTTAAAAATGTTTATCGGTAACTACAGCGACTGGGATGAATGGACCGACTTGGCTGCATTCTCTTATAATACCAGCGTTCATGAGGGCACTGGTTACACTCCACACGAGTTAGTATTCGGGAAAATAGCCCGGGTACCCAGCCGAAATCGGATGCCCGAAGATTTTGAAAACGAGACCTATAATCATTACCTCTCGAAATTAAGTATAAGGGTGCAAGAGCTGCAAACTGCTGCAGCAGAAAAGTTGAATCAGTCTAAGCTTCGTTATAAAAAATATTACGATAGGCACATAAACGAGGAGACCTTCAAACCGGGTGACGCGGTTTTCGTCCTTATAGAACCGCGAAAAGGGAAATTCGGAGATCAGTACTCTGGCCCTCACACGATATTGGAGGCAATCCCTTCGCAAAACTTAAAAATATCCTGGAAGGGCAAAACTAAAATAATTCACGCGAACAAAGCGCGTCTTGGTCGACTACGCGAGGATCCCGGTTGATCCTAATCACAAGATATAGAAACATGTAATAATCAATTATTTCTTAGATCAAAATGCCACACAAAAGGGCCCACGAAAACAACAGGCCTAAGGCCAGAGGAGGAGGCCTCAAAAGAAGGTTGGCCCATATCAAGTGGCTGCGCCGAGAGGCAGTGAGAGAAGGAAGAGGTCTTTCACCCCTTCTCCCAAAGGTGGTCTCCACGGTGACCATCAGGGAGGCAGAACCGGAGGTCATCACTATTGACGATTCCCCCATGAGGACGTCGATGGACCCAATACCCCCACTTCGCCCTTCAATACCCGAGGAGGTACTCTCCCATTCCCCTCCTGTATATTACCCCCCTCCCGTTCAATTCCAACCCTCTCCTCAACCTTCCACCTCCCAAGTTCCCTCCGTCATCCCTCCACCCCCAGGTGTCGTGGAGATTTTGAATACGGGGTCAGCGACTAAGGTCCCAGACCACACAGAGCTGACGCCCGAATTTTTAAAATGGTTCGATGACCTCTATCAGAGTGGTTACGACCTCACGCTCATCCTGGACGACCCCTCCTACTCAACCCTCGAATATTCCTTTCCTCCATACTAATCCTTCCAAAATTCCTTTCCTTAATCCTATCCTTCCTTGTACATCCTTCCTTGTAAATATTCCTTATTTTCTATTTCTTTTATATACATATATATATACATATTATTTTTAAGTATAAGTAAATGTTTTTTTTTTCTAATACAATCAATTCTTTTATATTTTCTATTATTATTATTCTCATCTTTTATTTTACTTTTCTTTTACGCCAAATAGGCTATATATTTTATTTTATTTTATTATTTCCAAACCATTTTATTTTTATTTTTTCCAAAACGGGACATTTTATTTTATTTTTCTTTTCTCTTACATTTCAAGACACCCTAACCCTATGTTAAGATATGTACACATTTCTTCATATAAGGGGGGAGGTGTAACGTCCCACGATTTTTCGCGCGTTTCCTATTCCAAATTCCACTAGTAAACCTCAAAATCACTCCACTAAAGTCTATCAAACTCAACTCCTACCCCATCTCCTCAATCACCGATCACCTTGATGTTGCACTTTAGCGGTCAACAACACAGGATGATCAATACAAACCTCCACCTCGCTGATGTACCTTAGCGGTCCCCATCACGAGATGATCGTTTCAAAACCCTCTTCGCCTATTCGTCTTACAAGGCACGAATCATTCCCTCCAAAAACAAATTCAAACAAGTCCCTCATTACAAATCCCTCTTAAATCGAGACCAAGTCTCAACCCCCTCTTTACGACTCATGAAGTCCAAGCCACTCTAACCCCTTTCCCGTAAAACACCCGAAATCCATTCGATGAGTTGAGTATCTCTATTACAAGTATAAAAACCCCAGAAACCTAATTACGACGTATTTGGCGTACGTGACATAAATACGTCTATTAATAGACGTACCGTTTATAAAAACCCCGGAAGTCCTACTGCGTCTTAAACCGAAATGTGTCAAGGTCTTTACCGCGCGTACCCCACAATACTCCTGTGAAAGTACATAAATATGAGGTCCTGACAGGCCGAGTCCTCTTTCTTCGACAGAAATCACTCTTCGGTAGAAGTCTTACTAGAAAAGTATATCTTTAAAAGTGTTAATATTAAACTCAGTGTTCGACGATCACCGTAAGCCATTTATATTACTTAATATTATTGTGCATATCACCACCATACCATACTATTCAATTATTTCGTTTATAACTGCTTATCGCAATCTTACTATTCTATTATTTTGTTTATAACTGCTTATCGCAATCATATCATATTATTATTATTAACGATCATTATTAAACGACTTATATTGTATCTCATGTCCATATATATATATATATATATATATATATATATATTAAATGTTATAACCATATTACAAATATTGTGCCAACGCTAAATGCCCCCTCGCACGATTATAATAACCGATTAACGAAGTTAATAAATCGCTTTGTTTAAAATCTTGCTTCGAGTTATTTGTGTTCAACCATTAGTTACGAACGTACTAAGATACAAACCAACGAGTCGGCGAAACAGCTGATCGCGGATCGCGAACTCGAGAACAGTGACAGTGTTTACTAACATTCCCTTGCATAGCTGCACGTATAGACGAATTTCTCAAGAAATATTACGAGGAAACTTTTTGTGCCTATGCAACGGTAAATCTGATATTACGTAAACCAAAACAAAGTGCTAACGGGTGTTCCCCAAATACGCTTTAGCCTTTAAAACCTTCCCTGGTCGATTAGAGTGACGGATTTAATATTCGCGCCTGATCCCCTTCAAAATCCTCAGAGTGCTGGATTATAGATTCGCGCCTGAATTCCTTCAAAATCCTCAGTGTGCTGGATTCAAGATTCGCGCCTGACGTTCCTCTCCTTCCAAACCCTCAGTGTGCTGGATTCAATATTCGCGCCTAAGTTCCTTCCAAACCCTCAGTGTGACGGATTTAATATTCGCGCCTGGTCTTCCCCCAAAAATCTCAGAGTGCTGGATTTTAGATTCGCGCCTGTCTTTTTCCTTCCCCATAGTCATCGTTCCTAAAGACCTCACCCGGGACGTGACATATTTTTGGTGACAGCGGTGGGATCCGTCAACTGTTAATAGGAATAAATTCCCTAACATACGGTACCCACAATTGCCTATTTAGCGTGTATACAGAATACGTTAGTCTCCGTGGAAACCAGCCTACAGGAGCCGCCAATTACAAAATTTGACGGCATCTATACAGTGGATGGTCTGTGTTTCCGGGACCATAGTAGCAAATAACGAAGACGACGAAATTTGCTTAAATTGCTCTCAACTAGATCCAACAAATACGGTGATAACGTATCAAATTCATTTCTTACATACGCCTTATACATTCCCTAATTGCCCTCGGTGCAATACAGTTTTATTACAAACGCGTCCCGCAACCAATTGTGTCGTGTGCACACGGTGGTACTTTCTTTCAAACCAAGTCTGAATCACTTAGGAAACATTTACCTACGAAATCTAAACAAACTGCCTGACGAGACATAATACATTGATACCTAACATGCGTTATATTACCGAAGCCGCAGGCTGCAGGGCGTTTTGTCAGATTCAAACGCATTAATCTGTGTTACGGGGGGCGTAGCAACGACCACGGAAGGCGTAAAATTTTGCCTAAATTGTTTTAATTCAAACACGGTGGAAGTGGACGAGATATATCAAGTGCACTATCACCAACCTAACGGTATATTCCCTGAATGCCCCCGTTGCAAAAACCTCTTGTTCAAGTTACGTACCGTGTGTACAGAGCATTACCGTCAAATAAGTAAAAATCATAACAGATTCGATATTAACTACCCGGGTAGAGAGCACGGTAGGCTTTGAATAACAGCTACCGTATTCCCAAATTAAGAAAACCCAAAACTGAAAAATCAAACATGTCCGTGTACGGGGAAACCGACGATTCTTGCGTGGTGGACCAAGACACAGGCCCTTCCACTAAAGCTGTAGACACCGCAACCGCCGAATTAATGGAACGGGTGCAATTATGGCGGGAAAAACAAGCTGAAATCGAGAGCTTGTACGCGAATTATGTTATAAACCCGAAAACCAACACGTGTTCGGGCGTGGCCGCCGGTTCAGATGGCCCCGCGTTGGAAGGTCTTTCCGGTCAAATTCAAGCCATCCGCGAAATTATGGAAAAACTTCTTGCACCCCCGCCAACGGCAAACAATTTTACTACTCCAGGTTCCTCCCGCTTCGATAGAAAACCGGTGCCAAATTATAATATCGTTCCTGAGGCAATGAATCGTAACTATATTCCGAACCAGGATCCAACACCCCAGATCACGTTAAAAGACGCCATAGAAACGGTCCCTAACTTTAAGGGGGCCGTCTCCTTTTTGTTATGGTCCGAATCGATCGAAGCGCCCTTGTAAACAGACGGACCCTAATAAAACTACTGCGGTCGGTAAAAAGAAGTTGTACAATGGTGACATCTACCGGTACTCTACGTAGACGAATTTTTGACAGCATAGTTGCCGCATGTTCTGTTGTCTCCGTCTCTGCCGCGCTGTTGCCACAGCTCCTTCTATTGAGAAGCTTGGAGGAATACGGCACGAGAGCTGCGTCTAGGCAGCGATCGCCGGGCTCCATGTACCGCTGATGGAGGGGGGAACATCGACAGGAGCGGTGGTTATGTGTGGGGAACTGCGGTGCGTCAGTCACGCACACATAACCACCGCTGTAGGTGTTTCCTCGTGCATCAGCTGTAGCTGGAGCCCGCCAATTCCTGCGTCTAGCATCAGAGCCTTGCTGAACGTAAAGGAGGATAGCACTATTGAAAGATAGAGAGGTTGAGTAGTGAAGTTAGGAAACATGTCAATGAAACAATACTAATTTAGTATTTATTTATACATAGAACGATGCAATACTTTGTATAATCAATGTGCAAATTCAAAGCATACAATTTGAATAAGGTACATCACCGAAGTGTAACATGCCGATCGTAATGAAATTTATGAATGCTGTAATTCTTCTAAAAACATATGCCGCTTTTTTTTCATCTAACTATACATCAAATTATCTTTTATATCAACAAGAATTGTCTGTTTCAATAATAGTTTTGTACATGGTTTTCTTCGGAATTGTTATTCCACGGTTGTAAAAATTTATCAATATAAACCAGAGTTCAGTACTAACAATACTGATATTTGGGAATGTCCCATTAAACGATTTTATTTAGCTACGATCCTCTGTTTGTTTGTTTGTTTGATTCAAATCTGGAAACTCAATTTTAAACCACTTCCAACCATCCAATTCCCTCGAAACTTTGCAGAGGTGCGTAGTTTGGTTGACAATACAAAATTATGAAAAAACTCCGAGTGGGTGAAAAAATTACCTAGTCACCAAGAAATAATAACCCATAACAATAAATCAACCATTCTTCAAGCAAACTGTTAAACTGCATACAGCAATAAGAGTAATGTAAATCCACAAACACTAAAAACTAGAAAAAGTATATTAAACAATTTATAATAAACGATTTTATGAAAAATGCATTAAAAACTAAAAAATATTTATTTTCTTATACTACAATTTCGATGGTGTATTTTCACATAAAATCGTGGAGCAGGATATCTCGCAACAAATTCATTTCGACACTTGAGGCTATACTAAATTGATTCATATTCTGTTATGAAATATCCTGAACCACGTTTTTATTTAAAGTTGAAAAACACCATCGAAATTGTAGCACAACACTAGAAGTATTTTTTAGTTGTTAGTGCCTTTTTGACGAAATCGTTTAACAGAACATTTTTTTATATATTTTTTGTTTCTAATCAAGTTATAGTCATTACAATAAATCAATCCAATACCTGCAATCAACTACCTGTAAAAGAAAATTTGCAGTTTAGCGATATTTTTGTAAAAGGACTTAGTGCCGTGTTTCGACCCCAAATGCCCCACTGTGCGCCGCCGAACAGCCCAAATCCTCGCTGGTCGGGACCAGCGCGGCGTTGAGCTCGTATCGCGAGCAGAGCCCTAATTCTCAGTGTTCGTTTCTCGCTTCTTTTTAGCTGATAGGGGGAGCGAGATGGAACGAGTGTCAGGCGTCCGAAAGACGGAGCGAGACAAACAACATCTCGTCGTCTATCTCGCACCACCCTCGCTCGCTTTCAGTGCCTCTTGCTCGCTCTCGTTCCATGAGACAATACTGTAGTATCTTTTATTTGACTTTATCCAGATATTATCTTTGCCCATCTCTGTTCTCCAACTGCTTCGCCGTGATTCATTCAAGCCTCCTTGATGGAAAAATATTGATAGGGGAAATGCGGCAACAGCGCGATTCGACTCTCGATACGTCTCGGCAACTATGTCTTTCCTACATTTATCGGCTAGATTGGACTTCCACCGGTTTTGATGGTACAAGGTACGAATATACCATCAACGCCGGTGACGGAGAAACCTTGAAGCTTCATTCTGTCATTTTTCGGGCTGTCCTGAGTACACGATTCATAAATTCATTATTATTTCAACGTACGGTGCTTATTAGCGTTCAAACGGACCAGACCACCCTGCACGAAAGTCTACCGAAGGCAACTAAACCCGCAAAAACGTCCACCGTGCCGATTCCAGGACGAAAGTTGTAATTTACGGTTTGCTTACTACATCGCGTATACGCAGGCCCGGCGGAACCATGCGCCGCACAAGGGCGCCAGCCGAATGGGACGCTAAAAAAACTAGATCGTACGCTTAATAATAAAGGAATCTAACACCTCACATAAACTAAATATAAATGTAATTCTTTTAAACATATTAAATAGAAAACAAGTGCAAAAAATTGGGGACAACAAAAATTTTTTTGCACAAGGGCGCCAGCTAACCTCGCGTCGGCCCTGCCTACACGTCACGCTGGTGCTACATGGCTGCAGTGCACCATTAGCGCCACCAACGGAGAAGCCTTGAAGCTTCATTCGGACAGTTTTCGAGTCATAAATTCATTATTATTTCAAAATGGGGTGCTTATTAGCGTTCAAACGCACCAGACCACCCTGCACAGATGTCTACTGAAGGCAACTGTACCCGCAAAAACTTCCTTCGGGCCGATTCCAGGACGAAAGTTGTAATTTACGATTTGCTTACTACACGCGTATACGTGCACGCTTTTCCTAGCTTGTGTGAGCGTACTCACACATTCAAAGGCCCGCGAAGACGGCCCCCTTAACGGACATAATATACCAGTGGTGCAATTCGCGAGAGCCTGCAATAGGGCTAAAGCTCTGGTTCCCCCGCAGGCTGAACCCCAGCTGGCGAGGTTGTTACGCAGTAAACTGCAGGACCACGCCTGTTTGGCCGTTGAGGATAGGGTTTTTGACTCTGTAAATGATTTAATTAAACAACTTAAACGCACTTTCTCCCCTGCCAAAACTTCGGACCATTATCGTGGGGAACTTGCTAATATTATTAAAGGAAATAACGAACACGTACTAGAATACATCTCGCGTGTTAAGGATCTCCGATTCGCTATTTTGGAAGAGGACAGAGAATATTATCGCGATTTCGCACGGAATCACCCTGAGGACCTAGATCGTTTGACGTTAGACTCATTTGTAGATGGCCTTCCTCCCCATATACGAACAAGATTATTCCAACATAATTTCGAAACGCTCGATGAAGCTTTTGAGCTAGCTGTACTCGTGGATAAGAAGATTGACAGGGATCGTCAAAGGTTTTCAGAACAAAAGGCCCCGAAATTAACGTGCCAACTCTGCAATAAGACAGGACACGACGCACGGTCCTGCCGAGGCAATCAAAATATAGTTTCACAACCCTTCGAGAGATACCCTCCAAACCGCGTTGTAGGATATGGAAACCCGGCACCCAATCCTCTGCTCCCTTACTGGGACAAAACTCGACCTCCTCCCTCAAGACCTACAGAATTGCGGATCTGTGCGTATTGCAAAAAGCCCGGACATTTAATCTCAGAATGTAGAAAACGCTTATTCAATCGCAATGAGAGAAATCCTGGAACCTTCCAAGAACGTGACTCGGGAAACGCTCTGCCCCTACGGTCAACTATGGAGGCGTACCGTGGAACGGGCTAAGCAGGAGCGCGTCCAATAGAAATACAAACGGAACCGGGAATATCGAAACTAGAATCGCAACAGCATGGTTAACCACTGCCGATGAAGCTCCGTCTGTGATGATTTCCTCCCCCGACTTCGAAACTACACCTGAATTAATGATTGACACTGGGGCACAGGTGAACTTATTGAAAATTCAAGCTGTAAAGCTACCGCAAGAGATAAACACGGAAAATCGATTAATACTCAAAGGAATCTCTCCAGGCCCTGTCACCACGCTTGGCACAGTAAGGATAACCCTTTTGGGCGATAACGTCACGTTCCACGTAGTCGAAAACGACTTCCCAATTAAGCCGCAAGGAATATTAGGCACGAAATTCTTTATAAAACAGAATGTCTCGATACACTGTTCCAAGAGGGAGTTGGACTTCCAAGGAAACTCCATTCCTTTCGTGAATAATAACCAAGTCATGCTACCTGCTAGATCAAAAACCGTTTCCTTTATTAATATATTAAATTCGAATATAAAGGAAGGGTATGTACCCCGGTTAGACTTAGGCACTGGGATTCACGCTGGTAACGCTCTTGTCCGTAATCGAGACGGCAAAGCGTACTTACAAATAATAAATTCTAATGAAATGGACATAAAGATCACAACACCTACTGTTGAATTGGAAGAATTTGAAATTGTGATTCCAGAACCCAAACAAAGACGAACAAAAGAGATTATGACGTCTAAATGCGTCACTCCTATCCCCGCCCTAAATTCAAACAAGTCCCTCTTACCCCAGGATCTGTCGATCCACCAAATCGAGGCACCCACGAAAGTGCACTCACTCTCACCCCCTGTGCATTAAGCCAGATCAACCGTCTACCCAAATTTCCGTGAGTCTCTTACTATTGCGTCGGGTGAGGTATCGATAATTTCTGAAAAACCCGCAACAAGGATGGAACAAGTGCTCGAATTAATTTCAATGGAACATATGAATCCGGAAGAAAAACTTCATGTCCAAGAAATTTTAAGTAAATACCATGACCTTTTCCATCTACCAAATGAGAAGTTGGGTCATACGAACGCTATCCAGCATGGTATCCAGACAACGGATCCAGTGCCTGTCAATACTAAACAATATCGCTTCCCTCCAATACACAAGAAGGAAATTGATAAACAAGTCTGTAAATTACTAGAAAACGAAATTATACAGCCGTCATTATCACCCTACAATTCGCCTATTTGGATCGTGTCCAAAAAACCGGGACCCGATGGGGAACTCCTGTGGCGAATGGTGATTGATTTTAGAGATTTGAACAAAAAGACCGTTCCTGATGCTTACCCAATTCCTAATATCAATGAGATATTGGATCAATTGGGAGGAGCAAAATACTTCTCCGTATTCGACCTCGCTTCAGGATTCCACCAAATCCCTATGAAGCCGGAAGACGCACCAAAAACCGCTTTTTCTACACCTCATGGACATTATGAGTTTGTCAGAATGCCGTTTGGACTTTGTAATGCACCAGCTACTTTCCAACGTCTAATGGACCATACCCTTACTGGACTCCAGGGCACGGAAATGTTCGTATATTTGGACGATATCGTCCTTTACGCTAGTTCCCTTACTGAGCATTTAATTAAATTTAAAAAACTCGCTCACCGTTTGCGAGAAGCAAACCTTAAGTTACAACCTACGAAATGTAAATTCCTACGTAAGGAAGTCGCTTACCTCGGACATATAATTACCGAGGAAGGGGTAAAACCGGATCAAAATAAAATCCAAGCTATTCAGAAATACCCTTCACCTCGCACACCGAAAGGAATTAAAGAATTCCTCGGTCTAACCGGCTATTACAGGAGGTTTATCCCCGAATTTTCTAAGATGGCTCGCCCTTTAACCTCCCTATTGAAAAAAGATATATCATTTGACTGGGGATCGTCCCCGCAAACCGCGTTTGACCACTTAAGATCCGCATTACAAAAGGAACCTATTCTGCAATACCCAAATTTTGAAATGGAATTCCATGTCACTACAGACGCATCTGAATATGCTATAGGAGGAATACTAACCCAGGCTGTTGATGGAAAAGAATTACCAATTGCTTACGCTTCCCGCCTCCTAAATAAAGCAGAATTAAATTACGCAACCATAGAGCAGGAACTTTTAGCCATCGTATATTGCGTTAGGCACTTCCGACCTTATCTATACGGAAGGAAATTTATTTTATTTACCGACCATCAACCACTAATCTGGTTACATAGAGTAAAAGACCCAACGTCACGCCTCGTTAGGTGGTGTTTGAAATTAGCAGAATACGACTATGAAATTAGATATCAATCAGGGAAAAGCCATAAACTTGCCGACGCTTTGTCCCGTAATTCCCCTGCAGTGGAGGCATACCCTATAAGACCACGAGAGGAAGCAGACGAAGACCTGGGAAGATCAACCCCCGCCTAAGCGAGGCCCCGGGAGGCCCAAACTCTCCGAAGCATCAAATTCCGCAGCAGGACTCACAAAGAAAACCCGACCAAGAGCGAAACCCACTAGGATAAAACCACCCCGTAGAGTACGTAAAAATTTGGCACCAGCGCCAAAACCTCCAGACCCTCCCTCAGAGAACCTACTAGAAACAAGGAATAGTATCGAAGATGAGGATCAGGAAGAAGAAGGAGAACATTTAAATACCCCCTATTCGGCAATTTCGCCTCCACGATCGTCAACGCCGCAGGAAGAGGACGACATCGATTCTGAAGTGGAGTCGAATGTTTCGGATGAATTAGATTCGGAATCCTCAGTAAGCGAGCTGAACGAGTCTTTGGACGCAGTATACAAAGCAGACCCCGAACGAGAAATCAGGATAAAGCCATCAATCAGTCGCGACCCGTTGACACTACGAAAAGAAACGCTCGTTTTCTTTCTGAGCACGGATGGTAAACCTTGCGATAACGGAGCTAAGGAATTACAAGAAACAGGAATCGTGACAATACCTGGCAACCTCCCACTGGGTAAGGGCTATTTAACCCATAATAAAGGACAAACCCTTATCGGGTTGGTTATTAAAGAAACACAGAGTACGCCCTTAACTATGACAACTTGGGGCAAAACCCTTTCCTACTTTAAAATGGTAATACGTGAGCTCCTAACACAATCATTTAGCATAGCCAAAACATCGAACATCGATCAGTTAAGCTGGCAAGATATTATTATGGATATTCTCGAGGCAGTCAACGAAGAGGACATCAGTGTCACTATATGTTTACAAGCAGTCCGTATACCAGAGGAATCGGAACGACTAAACATTATTAAAGAAAATCATGCATCAGCTTTAGCCGGACATAAAGGAGTAACCAAAACATATAACCGAATTAGATACCATTACTTTTGGAAAGGGATGAAGAAAGCCGTGGAAGATCATATTCGAAAATGCGAGGACTGTCAGCGGAAGAAACTCGTCCGTGTTAAAACCAGGCAACCAATGATTCTCACTGACACGCCTGGACGAGCCTTTGACAAGATTGCATTAGATATAGTAGGACCGTTACCTACCACTAGAGAAGGAAATACATATATATTAACAATGCAAGATTTACGTTTATAAAAAAATTTATCTGTCAATTCGGAGCTCCCAGAGCCATCCTCACTGACCAAGGAACAAATTTCACTGGTAAATTCATGAAAGCTATCGCGCAAAAATTTAAAATTGAACAATTTCGAACCACAGCTTTTCACCCACAGACTAACGGTTCTTTAGAGCGATCGCACCTCGTCCTAACAGAATATTTAAAAATGTTTATCGGTAACTACAGCGACTGGGATGAATGGACCGACTTGGCTGCATTCTCTTATAATACCAGCGTTCATGAGGGCACTGGTTACACTCCACACGAGTTAGTATTCGGGAAAATAGCCCGGGTACCCAGCCGAAATCGGATGCCCGAAGATTTTGAAAACGAGACCTATAATCATTACCTCTCGAAATTAAGTATAAGGGTGCAAGAGCTGCAAACTGCTGCAGCAGAAAAGTTGAATCAGTCTAAGTTTCGTTATAAAAAATATTACGATAGGCACATAAACGAGGAGACCTTCAAACCGGGTGACGCGGATTTCGTCCTTATAGAACCGCGAAAAGGGAAATTCGGAGATCAGTACTCTGGCCCTCACACGATATTGGAGGTAATCCCTTCGCAAAACTTAAAAATATCCTGGAAGGGCAAAACTAAAATAATTCACGCGAACAAAGCGCGTCTTGGTCGACTACGCGAGGATCCCGGTTGATCCTAATCACAAGATATAGAGAACATATAATAATCAATTATTTCTTAGATCAAAATGCCACACAAAAGGGCCCACAAAAACAACAGGCCTAAGGCCAGAGGAGGAGGCCTCAAAAGAAGGTTGGCCCATATGGAGTGGCTGCGCCGAGAGGCAGGGAGAGAAGGAAGAGGTCTTTCACCCCTTCTCCCAAAGGTGGTCTCCACGGTAACCATCAGGGAGGCAGAACCGGAGGTCATCACTATTGGTGATTCCCCCATGAGGACACCGATGGACCCACCAACCCCAACCTGCCCTCCCGTAGACGAGGAGGTACTCATCAGTTCCCCTTCTCAACCCTCCACCTCCCAAATTCCCTCCTTCATCCCTCCACATCCAGGTGTCGTGGAAATCCTGGACACGGGATCAGCTACCAGGGTTCCAGACCACACGGAGCTGACACCCGAGTTCCTGAGATGGTTCGATGACCTCTACCAGGGAGGTTACGACCTGACGTTCATCCTGGACGATCCCTTATTCTCTACCCTAGAATATTCCTATCCCCCATAATTGCCCTATTCTTTCCACCATTTCCTTGTAAATAGCTCCCTCACCGTTAGATTTTTAATATAAATATATATATATATATGTTCTTTATTTTGTTTTATATATATATATATACATTTTTATTTTTTTATCATTAACGATCAATTCTGTTTTCTTTCTATTATCAAATAACATTTTTTATTTTTTTCTATCTTTTCCGCCAAATAGGCTACATATTTTATTTTTCCTTTTTTTCAAATCACCAACACATTTTATTTTTCTTTTACTAACAGGTGTTTCCAGGGTGTGTAGTCGCCTTTTAAAACCTTCCCTGGTCGATTACAGTGACGGATTTAATATTCGCGCCTGATCCCCTTCAAAATCCTCAGAGTGCTGGATTATAGATTCACGCCTGAATTCCTTCAAAATCCTCAGTGTGCTGGATTCAAGATTCGCACCTGACGTTCCTCTCCTTCAAAACCCTCAGTGTGCTGGATTCAAGATTCGCGCCTGACGTTCCTCTCCTTCTAAACCCTCAGTGTGCTGGATTATAGATTCGCGCCTGAATTCCTTTCAAACCCTCAGTGTGACGGATTCAATATTCGCGCCTGGTCTTCCCCCAAAAATCTCAGAGTGCTGGATTTTAGATTCGCGGCTGTCTTTTTCCTTCCCCATAGTCATCGTTCCTAAAGACCTCACCCGGGACGTGACATTCTCTTTGTTTCATTTTTTTTTAAATTTTTTAAAAAAAATTTTTTAATTTTTTTTATTTTTAAATTTTTTTTCTATTTTTATTTTTTTTTAAAATTATTTATTTTGTATATTAATTTTTATTTAATTTTTTAAAATCTTTTTTAAATTTTTTTTAGATATTTTAAATTTTTTTTATTCTAATTTTCATAAAATATATATTATTTAAAATTTTTTTAAAAGTTTATTTTATTTTATTTTTTTAAATTATTATTTTTTTGCGTTTTATTATTTATTTAATTTTGTATCAATTTTTTTATAATTTTTTTTTAATTTTTTTAAACAATTTTTTTTAATTCTTTAAAATAGAAATTCCTTAATTTTTTTATTTTAATTTTTTAAATTTTTAAAATTTTTTTTAATTTTAATTTTTTTTTAACTTTCTCTTTATTTTTAAAAATTTTAATGTTTAATTATTTTCATTTTTTTTTATTTTTCATTTATTTTTGTATTCCTTTAATTTTTATTATTATTATTATTATTATTATTTTAATTTCTTATTTATTTTTTTGCTTATTATTTTTTTAGTTTTTTTTAATTTGTTAAAATTTCTTTAAAATCCTTTTTTTTAATTTTTTGAAAAATTGTTTGTGTTTTTTTTTAAATTTTACTTATTTGTTTGCTTATTATTATTATTATTATTATTATTACTATGACAATTATTAATTTTTTAAATTTTCTTTTTTATTTTTTTTTATTTTTTTGGTAATTTTTGTTTATTTTTTTTCTTTATTTTTTAATTTTTTCAATTTTTAATTTTTTTTTAAATTTTTTAAAAAATTTGTTTTTATTTAATTTTTTCTTTAATACATTTATTATTATTATTATTTTATTTATTTATTTATTTTTAAAAACTTTTATTTTTCTAATTTTTAAATTTTTTTCTAAAATTCTTTTAATATTATTAGTATCATTTTTTTTTTTAAAAAAATTTTAAATTTTGTTTTTAATTTTTTTTAATTTTAATTTTTTTTAAATTATTTATTTATTTGTTTTTTTGTTTAATTTTATTTTAAATTTTTTAAAAAAATTTGTCATGTTTTTATTTTGTTTTTAAATTTTTTAAAAATTCCTTTTATTTTTTTTTAAATGTTATTTATTTATTTATTTTTTTAAATTTTAATTATTTAATATTTAAATTTATAAAAAAAATTTTAACTTAAAAAAAAATTTAGAATTTTATTTATTTTTATTAAAATTATTTATTTTTTAAATTTTTTTAACTTTTTTAAAATTTAATTTTTAAAATTTTTTTATAATTTTTAAAAAAAAAATTATTTATTTTTTTATAATTTTTTTAGTAATTTTTTTAAACTCTCTAAAATTTTTTTAATTCTTGTTTATTTTAATTTTTTTTAATCTTTTTAAATTTGTTTCTTTATTTATTTTTAAAAATTTGTTTCTTAATTTTAAAAAAAATTTATAATTTTTTTATATTTTTTCTTTAATTTTTAATTGTTTTAAATTTTTTTAAAAAATTTTAAAAAATTTTACTTTTTTTTTAAAATTTGAAATTTTTTTTCAATTTTTAAAAAAAAATTTAATTTGTTTTTAATTTTCTTAATTTTTTTTTTAAAACTGTTTTTAAAATTAAAAAAAATATATATTTTTCATTTATTTCTTTAGAAAAATATTTATATTTTTTGTGATTTATTATTTATTTATTTTTTGTATTAATTTTTTTTTATTTTTGATATTTATTTAATTATTTTTTTATTTTTTACTTATTTTTTGCTTTTTATTTTCCTTTATTTTCATTTTATATTTAATTTCTTTAAAAATTTTTATAATTTTTTTTAAAAAATCTTTTAAAAAAATTTTTATAATTTTTTTTAATTTTTTTAAAAAAATTTTTTAAAAAATTTTCTTTATTTTTTAATTTTTTCAATTTTTAAAATTTTTTTCAATTTTTTAAAATTCTTTTTTTATTTTTCATTTTTTTTAAATTTAAAAAAATTTTGCTTTTTTTATTTTTTTTATTTATTTATTTTTAAAAAAAATTTCTTAATTTTTTAAAAAAAAATTATAATTTTTTATAATTTTTATAATTTTCTTCAATTTTTAATTTTTAATTTTTTTTTTAATTTTTAAAATTTTTTCATTTTAATTTTAATTTTTTTAATTTTGTTAAAAAAATTTTTTTTTTTTAAATTTTTAAAAAATTTTTTTTAATTTTCCTACACTTCCACCTAAGTCCGCGCTCCGTCCTTTTACTGCCAATGTACCCGTTGCTTCGAGATAGACATCAGACACCACGTGTTTCGATTCAAAAGGGCGCGAAGAGAAGAGAAACAGAAAGTCTTCCAGTTGCTATAAAGAAGAAAAGGCATTCCGACCCTGTTTCCGTTATCCAATTAATTTTAAATACGTCTCGCGGAGAGACATAGGAAGAAAGGGGTAACTCGCTGACTGCGCGTAGTCCCACCTGCTTCGTCCTTCTTTCCAATTATAGGCAGGTCCCTTATCTCTCGAGTATAAGCACGCGCTCGAATTTCAAAACAAAAGCACGCGTTGACGTATTCCGTGCGAGAAAAGGTGGGCATGAAGTCCGATTGGTCGTAACCTAACAAAAATCTGCCCTGCATCCCACCCAAACGGCCACTGTTTTGAAGAGGCCTTCTTCAGAGCCATGTCTCCTCCACAAGGTCCACCAGTATAAACACGCACTCGAATTTCAAAACAAAAGCACGCGTCCGACTGGTCCTAATCTAACCAATCTGCCCTGCATACCTCTGAAGCGACCACTATCTTGAAGAGGCCTTCTTCACAGCAATATCTCCTCCCTGAAGCCCACCTTATCTCGCACGGAATATGTCGACGCGTGCTTTTGTTTCGAAATTCAAGCACGTGTTTATACTGGTGGGCCTTGAGGAGGAGACGTGGCTGAGAAGAAGGCCCCTTCAAAACAGTGGCCGTTTGGGAGAGGTGCAGGGCCGATTGGTTAGGTTACGACCAATCGGAATTCATGCCCACCTTTTCTCGCACGGAATACGTCAACGCGTGCTTTTGTTTGGTAATTTTAGCGCGTGCTTATACTCGAGAGATAAGGGATCTGTCTTTAATTTGAAGGAAACACGAAGCAGGCGGGACTACACGCAGTAAACGAGTTACCCCCTTTCTTCCTGTATCTCTCCGCGAGGCGTATTGATGTTGGATATTACTTTTTAATTGCTAGTTTCCAAAAATTAAGCAGGCTGGTCAGCCAAAGCATTTCGCCAGGGTCGCGGATTATTACCATATTGTCCTGCGAGTTGCCGGTAGAGAACGATTTATTTTTGGCAATTTATGGCTTAGCTGGTTCCGCCTCGTAGCTGACGTGACCTCAGGGTATTGGAAAACGGAAACAGGGATTGCTATGCCTTTTCTTCTTTATAGCAACTCGAAGACTCTCTGTTTTTCTTCTCTTCGGGCCCTTTTGAACCGAAACACGTGGTGTCTGCTGCCTATCTCGAAGCAACGGGTACATTGGCAGTAAAAGGACGGAGCGCGGACTTAGGTGAAAGTGTAGGATGGGTCGTTCGTTGCACATCTGTAAAGAACGTGTGTTTCGAAAATGTGCTGGCTTCTTTTTACCTAAAGCCTCTTGTTCTGGTGGGAGTTAACTCATAATGGAACGAGAGAAACTACTTGGGGGTAGACGAAGTTGCTTGGAAAAAATCCTGTCAGTCAGCTAGCAATCTCGTCCCAGAAATGTTCTCCGCTCAAGATTATTACGGCATGTTCTGGGTGTACGCCTGGAACAACGGAGACGCACGTGCAACGGGAATACCCGCACATCCAAACCCCCAGCGAGGATACGATTCGGCGTTTGGCGTCAAGATCATTCTCAACGGAGTCAATGATGCCGCAAGGCGTGCATTGACACTGAGTGTGGTCACACCGAGCAACATGAAAGAATGTAGGGGTGCTGCGACACCGTTAGAGCCAGGATTAAAATTAGCAAAAGACATGCAATCAAACTATTTAAGCGAAAGAGCCAAGACGGCATATCGAGAATTAATTGGTTCACTAATTTATATAGCTTTGCGTACCAGACCAGATATATTGTTTGCCACAACAAAATTGTCACAATTTAATACACATCCAAGCGAAATGCATTGGATACACGCGAAACGCGTATTACGTTATTTAAGTAAGACCAAAGATTAAACGTTAGATTATAAGTGTAACAAGGTACCGAAAATCGAGATTTTCTGCGATGCGGATTGGGCAGGAGACGTAGATGATAGCCATTCATTTACAGGTGTAGTAGTAAAGATAGGATCTAATACTGTAGATTGGATGGCTTCTAAACAGAAAAACATATCCATGTCAACAATGGAAGCCGAATATGTAGCTCTAGCATCAGGTGTAAAGCAATCCACATGGCTGAGCATGTTTCTAAACGAACTAAGCTTATTTAAACAATTTTCAGGGAAGTGCGATCTATATTGCGATAACAGAGCGGCGATAGCTTTTTCAAAATGTCGAATAGAAAATTTGCGAACAAGACATATAAACATAGCATGTCATATTGTCAGAGAAGAATTGCAGAAAGAATCAATTAGCTGACCTATGTTCAGTCGAACGAAAATGTAGCAGACATAATGACCAAGGCACTTAAGCGCGTTGCACATAAAAATTGCACCCAAGCAATGAACTTGGGAATCGTAAAAGTGGGGGATTGAACAGATTTACGCTTCCCGCCATGGGTGCCCTGCTGCCCTACCCCTCCCTCTTTATACGGGAGTGATCTAGATCATTCGAGTCGATCGTGCCTTGTTCTTCGATGGCGTTACGTACCGCGTGCAATGATCTTTCATTCGACAGGATTATATGTATCACGTTTATACTTTTTATATATATATATATATATATATACGTGCAGTTCTTGATACACGATTATAACGGTGGTGGGTTTAAGGTATTAAAATAAAAGGAGCCCAGTGGGCATTATACCTGTACACGTCCTATTTTCATTTGTCATATTTTTTAATTTTTTTTTAATTTTCTTAAAAATTTTATTTTAATTTTTTTAATTTTTTTTCATTTCTTTAAAAAAAATTTACAAATTTTTTTTTACATTTTTTAAAATTTTTTTTTAAAATGCTATTTAATTTTTTTAAAATTATTTATTTATTTTTTTTGTTTTAAATTATTTTTTTATTTTTTGTTGATTTTTTAATTTTTTTATTTTTTTTTTAAATTTGTATATTTTTTTTTAAATTTTAAGATTTTTTTTAATTTTTCATTTCTTTAAATTTTTTTGAATTTTTAAAAAAAAATTTTATTTTTTTAAATTATTATTTTTTTATTTCAAGAAATGTTTTTTAATTTTTTAAAAATTTTTTTCTCCTTTTATTTAAATTTTTTAATTTTTTTTTATTTTTATTTGTTTATTTTTTTTGTTGATTTTTTAATTTTTTTTAATTTTTTTTTAAATTTGTATATTTTTTAACAAAAAAATTTTATTTAAAAATTTTTTTTTATTTATTTTTTTTTTAATTAATTATAATTTTTTTATTTTTTATTTTTTAATTTAAAAAATTTCCTTTTTTAATTTTTTAAAAATTAAAAAAAAATTTTTTAATATTTATTAACTTTATATCTTCTAATTTTTTTTAAAAATTATAATTTTTTTATTTCAAAAAATGTTTTTTAAATTTTTTTAAAAAAATTTTTTTAATTTTATTTTTCTTGTATTGTAACTTTTTTAATTTTTTAAAAAAATTTAAAATTTTTTTAAAATTTTTTTTTAAATTTTGTTTTAATTTTTTCTTAAATTTTGTTTTAATTTTTTAACATTTTTTAGAAAATAATTTTATTTATGTTTTTAAAATTTTTTTCTTAATTTTTTTCATTTTTTTTTAAATTCTTTATAATTTTTTATATTTTTGTTTGTTTATTTTTTTGTTGATTTTATAATTTTTTTTTTGTTTTTTTTTTTAAATTTGTATATTTTTTAAATTTTGTTTAAAATTTTTTTCTAAATTTTTTAAAATTTTTTAAAAAATTTTAAAAAAACTTTTTAATTTTTTTAATTTTTTTTTAAATTTTTAAAATTTATTTTTAAATTTTAAGAAAATTTTTTTTATTGAATTTTTCTTTAATTCATTTATTATTATTATATATTTTTTAATTTTTTTTAATTTTTTAAATTTAAAAAAAATTTTAACAAATTTTTTATATAATTTTTTTTAATTAATTTATTATTTTTTTAATTGATTAAAAAAAAATTTAAAATTTTTTTTTTAATTTTTTTTATTTTATTTTTTTTAAATATTTATTAATTTTTTAAAGAATTTTTAAAAAAAAAATTTTTATTTAGTTTTCCTTTAATTCGTTTATTATTATTATTTTTTTAAAAAAATTTCTTTATTTTAATTTTTTTAAATTCTTTATAATTTTTTTTATTTTTGTTTGTTTATTTTTTTGTTGATTTTCTAATTTTTTTTTATTTTTTTTTAAATTTGTATATTTTTTTTTTTTTTAAATTCTTTTTAAATTTCTTTTTTATTTATTTTTGTTTTAAATTATTATTTTTTTAAATTTTTTAAAAAAAAAATTAATTTTTTTTAAAGTTATTATTTATTTATTTCAAGAAATGATTTTTAATTTTTTAAAAAAATTTTTCTTCTTTTATTTAAATTTAATTTTTTTTTTATTTTTATTTGTTTATTTTTTTTGTTGATTTTTTAATTTTTTTTAATTTTTTTTTAAATTTGTATATTTTTAAAAAAAAATTTGATTTTTATATTTTTTTTAATTTTTCTATATTTTAATTTTTAGATTTTTAAAATTTGTTTTTTATTTTTATTTTTTTTATTTTTTGTAGAGTTTTTAAATATTTTAAATTTTTTTAAAAAAATTGTATACATTTTTTTTTTAAAATTAAAAATTTTATTTATTTATTTTTGTTTCAATTTATTTATTGATTTTTTTTAAAAATTTTCTTTAATTTTTTAAAAAAATTTTAAAATTTTTTTCTTAAATTTTTTAAAAATTTTTTCTTAAATTTTTTTTAATTTCTTTTTTAATTTTTCTTTACTTTACCTTTTTTTAATTTAAAATTTTTGTTTTTATTTAATTTTTCTTTAATTTATTTATTATTATTATATATTTTTAAAATTTTTAAAATTTTTTTCAAAAAATTTTATTCGTTTATTTCGTTTTTGATTTTTAAATTTAAAAAAAATTTTTTTTTTAATTTTTGTATATTTTTTTTTATTTAATTTTTTATCTATTTATTTCTTTTAAAAATCAGTTATCATTTTTTTAAAATTTTCTTTACTTTAATTTTTTTAAAAAATTTTTTATAAATTTTTTTAAAATTTTTTTTTAAATTGTGTTTTAATTTTTTAACAATTTTTTTAAAAAAATTTGTTTACGCTTTTAAAATTTTTTCTTATTTTTTTTTATTTTTTAAAAATTATTTATGAACTTTTTAATATATTTTTTATTTTTATTTCTTAATTTTTTAAAAATTTTTAAAAAAATTAAAAAAATTTTTTTTTTTAAATTATAAATTATTTTTTTAAATTTTTTATTTTTTTATTTATTTTTAAATTTTTTTCTATATTTTTTAATTTTTTTCATTTTTAAATTTTTTTTTATATTTTAAAATTTGTTTTAAATTTTTAACAATTTTTTTTTAAATTTTTTTTATTCATGTTTTCAAAATGTTTTCTTAATTTTTTTAAATTTTTAAAAACAATTTTCTTAATTTTTTTATATTTTTAAAACAAATTTTTTAATTTTTAAATTTTTAAAAAAATTTTATTTACTTTTAAATTTTTTAAAATTTTTCTTTGCTTTATTTTTTTTTACATTAAAAAAAATTATTTTTAAATTTTGTTCTAATTTTTAAACAATTTTTTAAATTTTCAAAATTTTTTAAATTTTTTAAATTTTTCTTTGCTTTATTTTTTTAATTTTTAAATACTTTTTTTAATTTTTTTAAAATTAATATTTTTTTATTTCAAAAAATGTTTTTTAAGTGTAAATTTTTTTTAAAAAATTTTATTTTTCTTTTATTTTAATTCTTTAATTTTTCTTAAATTTTAAAAAAATTTAATTTTCTTATAATTTTTTAAAAATTTTTTTAAAATTTTTTTTCTATATTTTTTAATTTTTTAAATTTTTTAAAAATTTTTTAAAATATTTAAATTTTTTTTAATTTTTTAAAAATTTTCTTTAAAAATTTTTTCTATTAATTTCTTTTTAATTTTTTAAAAATTGTTTAACAAATTTTTTATAATTTTTTTTCTTTTTAAATTTTTTTAAAATTATTTTTTTTTTAATTTTTTTAAAAATTTTTTCTTAATTTTTTTAATTTTTTTAAATTTTTCTTTAAAAATTTTTTCTATTAATTTCTTTTTAATTTTTTAAAAATTGTTTAACAAATTTTTTATAATTTTTGTTTCTTTTTAAATTTTTTTAAAATTTTTTTTTTTATTTTTTTACAAATTTTGTTCTATATTTTTTAATTTTTTTCATTTTTAAATTTTTTTTTATATTTTAAAATTTGTTTTAATTTTTTAACAATTTTTTTTTTAATTTTTTTTATTTATGTTTTCAAAATTTTTTCTTAATTTTTTTTAAATTTTTAAAATTTTTTTTTTAATTTTTTAAATTTTTAATTTTTTTTTTATATATTTCTTTGCTTTATTTTTTTTAATTTTTAAATATTTTTTTTTAATTTCTTTAAAATTAATATTTTTTTATTTCAAAAAATGTTTTTTAAATGTAAATTTTTTTAAAAAAATTTTATTTTTCTTTTATTTTAATTCTCTAATTTTTCTTAAATTTAAAAAAAAATTAATTTTCTTATAATTTTTTTAAAAAAATTTTTTTCAATTTTTTTTAAAAAAAATTTGTTTTAATTTTATAACAAATTTTATATAAAAAAATTTTATTTTAAAATTTTTTTTTCTATATTTTTTAATTTTTTTATTTTTTTTAAATTTTTTTAAATTTTTTTTTCAATTTTTTTTAAAATTCTTTTTTAATTGTCTAATAATTATTTTCTTTTTTTATATTTTTTATTTTAATTTTTTTTAAATTTATTAAAGAATTTTTTAAAAAAATAATTTGTGTTTAATTTTCCTTTAATTCATTTATTATTATTATTATTTTTTTTTAAATTTTTCTTTATTTTAATTTTTTAATTTTTTTTTTAAATTTTTGTTATTTTTTTTAAATATGTATATTTTTTTATTTTTTTTTATTTATTTCTGTTTTAAATTATTATTTTTTTAAATTTTTTAAATATTTTTTTAAATTTTTTTACAATTTATTTTAAATTTTATGTGTTTTTTAAATTTTTTTCTTATTTTTTTATTTTTTTTAAATTTTGAAATTTATTAAAAAATTTTTAAAATATTTTCCATTTTTTTTAAATTTTTTAAAATTTTCTTTAAAATTTTTTCCTATTAATTTCTTTTTAATTTTTTAAAAAAATTTTAACAAATTTTTTATAATTTTTGTTTCTTTTTAAATTTTTTTTAAAATTATCATTTTTTTTTAAATTTTTTTCAATTTTTGATTTTTTTATATTTTAAAATTTGTTTTAAATTTTTAACAATTTTTTTTTAAATTTTTTTTATTTGTTTTCAAAATTTTTTCTTAATTTTTTTAAATTTTTAAAAAAAATTTTTTAATTTTTAAATTTTTAAAATTTTTTTTCTTATTTTTTAAATTTTTTTATATTTTAAAATTCTTTATTATAATTTTTTATTTTTTTACAATAAAAAAAATTATTTTTAAATTTTGTTTTATTTTTTAAACATTTTTTTTTTAAATTTATAAACAATTTTTTTTTAAATTTTTTAAAATTTTTCTTTGCTTTATTTTTTTAATTTTTATATATTTTTTTTTAATTTTTTTAAAATTAAAATTTTTTATTTCAAAAAATGTTTTTTAAATGTAAATTTTTTTAAAAATTTTTATTTTTCTTTTATTTTAATTCTTTAATTTTTCTTAAATTTTTTTAAAAAATTTAATTTTCTTATAATTTTTCTTAAAATTTTTTTTAATTTTTTTTTATAAAATTTGTTTTAATTTTATAACAAATTTTTTAAAAAAAAATTTTATTTTTATATTTTTTTCTATATTTCTTCATTTTTTCATTTCTTTAAATTTTATTAAATTTTTTTTTAATTCTTTTACAATTTTTTTAAATTTTATTTATGTTTTTTAAATTTTTTTCTTATTTTTTTAATTTTTTTAAATTTTTTAAATTTTTTAAAAAATTTTAAAAATATTTTTAATTTTTTTAAAAATTTTTTAAAATTTTCTTTAAAATTTTTTTTTATTAATTTCTTTTTAATTTTTTAAAAAAATTTTATCAAATTTTTTATAATTTTTTTTCTTTTTAAATTTTTTTAAAATTATCTAATTTTTTTTAATTTTTTTAAATTTTTTTCTTAATTTTTTTAATTTTAAAAAAAATTTATTTTTAAATTTTTTTCTATATTTTTTAATTTTTTTAATTTTTAAATTTTTAAAAAAAAATTTTTATTTTTTTATTTATTTTTAAATTTTTTATATTTTAAAATTCTTTATTTTAATTTTCTATTTTTTTTACATTAAAAAAAAATTAGTTTTAAATTTTGTTTTAATTTTTAAATAATTTTTTTTTAAATTTTTTAAAATTTTTCTTTGCTTTACTTTTTTAATTTTTAAATATTTTTTTTAATTTTTTTAAAATTAATATTTTTTTATTTCAAAAAATGTTTTTTAAATGTAATTTTTTTTTTAAATTTTATTTTTCCTTTATTATAATTCTTTAATTTTTGTTTAATTTTTAAAAAAATTTAATTTTCTTATAATTTTTTTTTAAATTTTTTATATTTAAACTTTTTTTCTATATTTTTTAATTTTTTCATTTTTTTAAATTTTTTAAAAAATTTTTAAAATTTTGTTAAAATTTTTTTTTTAATTCTTTTTTAATTTTCTAGAATTTTTTTAATTTTTTAAAAAATTTTCTTAATTTTTTTGAATTTAAAATTTTTTTTTAATTTTTAAATTTTTTTAAAAATTTTTTATTTTTTTATTTATTTTTAAATTTTTTTTCTATATTTTTTATTTTTTTTTCATTTTTAAATTTTTTTTTATATTTTAAAATTTGTTTTAAATTTTTATCAATTTTTTTACATTTTTTTATATATGTTTTCAAAATTTTTTCTTAATTTTTTTTTTTAATTTTCTTATAATTTTTTTATTTTTTTTTACAAAAAATTTAAAAGTTTTTTTAAGATTATTTATTAATTTTTTATCTTTTTTATATTTTTTTTTAAATTTCTAAAGAATTTTTATTTAATTTTCCTTTAATTCATTTCTTATTATTATTTTTTTTTAAATTTCTTTATTTTAATTTAATTTTTTTTTTAATTTTTTAAAAATATTTTTATTTATTTATTTATTTTGTTAAATTCTTTTTTATATTTTAAATTTTTTTAAAATTTTTTTTAAAAAAATTTGGTTTAATTTTTTAACCATTTTTTTAAAAATTTTTTTTATTTATGTTTTTAAATTTCATTTAAATTTTTTTTAATTTTGTTTTAATTTTTTAACAATTTTTTTTAAAACTTTATTTATGTTTTTCAAATTTTTTTCTTAATTTTTTTTTTATTTTTGTAATTTTTTTAAACAATTTTTTTTTATATTTTTTTTTATTTTTTTTGTTTTTCTTTAAATTTTATTTATATTTTAAAATTCTTTATTTTATTTTTTTTCATTTTTCTTTCAAATTTTAAAAAAAAATTATTTTTAAATTTTTAAAATTTTTTTTTTCAATTTGTTTTAATTTTTTAACAATTTTTTAAAAAAAATTCTTAATTATGTTTTCCAAATTTGTTTCTTAATTTTTTTAAATTTTTAAAATTTTTTTTTAATTTTTAAATTTTTTTTTAATTTTTAATTTTTTTTAATTATTTTAAAAATTTTTTTTATATTTTATTTTTTTTTATAAATTTTTTAATTTTTTTAAATTTTTTTTTATATTCTTTTTTAATTTTCTAATAATGTCACGTCCCGGGTGAGGTCTTTTGGGAACGATGACATTAGGAAAGGAGAAAGACAGGCGCGAATCTAAAATCCAGCACTCTGAGATTTTTGGGGAAGACCAGGCGCGAATATTAAATCCGTCACACTGAGGGTTTGGAAGGAACTTAGGCGCGAATCTTGAATCCAGCACACTGAGGGTTTGAAAGGAATTCAGGCGCGAATCTATAATCCAGCACACTGAGGGTTTGAAAGGAATTCAGGCGCGAATCTATAATCCAGCACACTGAGGGTTTGGAAGGAGAGGAACGTCAGGCGCGAATCTTGAATCCAGCACACTGAGGGTTTTGAAAGAGAGGAACGTCAGGCGCGAATCTTGAATCCAGCACACTGAGGATTTTGAAGGAATTCAGGCGCGAATCTATAATCCAGCACACTAATCGTTTTACAGGGAGGAACGCCAGGCGCGAATCTATAATCCAGCACACTAGTCGACCAGGGAAGTTTAAAGGCTAGAGCGTATTTGGGGAACACCCGTTAGCACCTTGTTTTGGTTTACGTAATATCAGATTTACCGTTGCATAGGCACAAAAAGTTTCCTCGTAATATTTCTTGAGAAATTCGTCTATACGTGCAGCTATGCAAGGGAATGTTAGTAAACACTGTCACTGTTCTCTAGTTCGCGATCCGCGATCAGCTGTTTCGCCGACTCGTTGGTTTGTATCTTAGTACGTTCGTAACTAATGGTTGAACACAAACAACTTGAAGCAAGATTTTAAACAAAGCGATTTATTAACTTCGTTAATCGGTTATTATAATCGTGCGAGGGGGCTTTTAGAATTGGCACAATATTTGTAATATGGTTATAACATTTAATATATATATATGGACATGAGATACAATATAAGTCGTTTAATAATGATCGTTAATAATAATAATATGATAAGATTGCGATAAGCAGTTATAATAGAATAGTAAGATTGCGATAAGCAGTTATAAACAAAATAATAGAATAGTAAGATTGCGATAAGCAGTTATAAATGAAATAATAGAATTGTAAGATTGCGATAAGCAGTTATAAACGAAATAATTGAATAGTAAGATTGCGATAAGCAGTTATAAACGAAATAATTGAATAGTAAGATTGCGATAAGCAGTTATAAACAAAATAATAGAATAGTATGGTATGGTGGTGATATGCACAATAATATTAAGTAATATAAATGGCTTACGGTGATCGTCGAACACTGAGTTTAATATTAACACTTTTAAGATATACTTTTCAAGAAAGCCTTCTACCTAAGAGGTTTCTGTCGAAGAAAGAGGACTCGGCCTGTCAGGACCTCATATTTATGTACTTTTCACAGGAGTATTGTGGGGTACGCGCGGTAAAGACCTTGACACATTTCGGTTTAAGACGCAGTAGGACTTCCGGGGTTTTTACAAACGGTACGTCTATTAATAGACGTATTTATGTCACGTACGCCAAATATACGTCGCAATTAGGTTTCTGGGGTTTTTATGACTGCGAAAAGAGATACTCAACTCATCGAATGGATTTCGGGTGTTTTACGGGAAAGGGGTTATTAGAGTGGCTTGGACTTCATGAGTCGTAAAGAGGGGGTTGAGACTTGGTCTCGATTTAAGAGGGATTTGTAATGAGGGACTTGTTTGAATTTGTTTTTGGAGGGAATGATTCGTGCCTTGTAAGACGAATAGGCGAAGAGGGTTTTGAAACGATCATCTCGTGATGGGGACCGCTAAGGTACATCAGCGAGGTGGAGGTTTGTATTGATCATCCTGTGTTGTTGACCGCTAAGGTGCAACATCAAGGTGATCGGTGATTGAGGAGATGGGGTAGAAGTTGAGTTTGATAGACTTTAGTGGAGTGATTTTGAGGTTTACTAGTGGAATTGGGAATAGGAAACGCGCGAAAAATTGTGGGACGTTACACCTCCCCCCTTATATGAAGAAATGTGTACATTTCTTAACATAGGGTTAGGGTGTCTTGAAATGCGGAGGAAAAGAAAAATAAAATAAAATGTACCGTTTTGGAAAAAATAAAAATAAAATGGTTTGGAAATAATAAAATAAAATAAAATATATAGCCTATTTGGCGTAAAAGAAAAGTAAAATAAAAGATGAGAATAATAATAATAGAAAATATAAAAGAATTGATTGTATTAGGAAAGAAAAAAAAAACATTTACTTATACTTAAAAATAATATGTATATATATATGTATATAAAAGAAATAGAAAATAAGGAATATTCACAAGGAAGGATGTACAAGGAAGGATAGAATTAAGGAAAGGAATTTTGGAAGGATTAGTATGGAGGAAAGGAATATTCGAGGATTGAGTAGGAGGGGGGAGGGGTCGTCCAGGATGAACGTGAGGTCGTAACCACTCTGATAGAGGTCATCGAACTATTTTAAAAATTCGGGCGTCAGCTCTGTGTGGTCTGGGACCTTAGTCGCTGACCCCGTATTCAAAATCTCCACGACACCTGGGGGTGGAGGGATGACGGAGGGAACTTGGGAGGTGGAAGGTTGAGGAGAGGGTTGGAATTGAACGGGAGGGGGGTAATATATAGGAGGGGAATGGGAGAGTACCTCCTCGGGTATTGAAGGGCGAAATGGGGTATTGGGTCCATCGACGTCCTCATGGGGGAATCATCAATAGTGATCACCTCCGGTTCTGCCTCCCTGATGACGATGTTCGACGTCACCTTCGGGAGAAGCTGTGAGGCGCTCCCTTCCTCCTTCATGGCCCTCTGGCGCAGCCACCGTATGTGGGAGAGCTTTCTTTTGAGGCCTCACCCATGGGTCCTAGGCCCACTGGGTTTATGGGCCCTTTTATGAGGCATGGTGCGATCTAAGAAACGAGGTGATTTAATGTTCTTTTCTCTATAATTTATGATTAGGGTCGACCGGGGTTTTCGCGTATTTGACCAAGACGCGCCTTATTCGCGTGTATAATTTTTGTTTTCCCTTTCCATGATATTTTTAAATTCTGAGAGGGGATTACCTCTAATATCGTGTGAGGGCCAGAGTATTGATCTCCGAATTTTCCCTTTCGGGGTTCTATTAATACGAAAATCGAGTCGCCCGGTTTAAAGGTCTTCTCGCTTATGTGTCTATCGTAGTACTTTTTATAACGGAGTTTTGATTGATTTAACTTTTCTGCTGCAGCGGTTTGCAGTTCTTGCATCCTTATGTTTAATTTCGAGAGGTATTGACTATAAGTTTCATTTTCAAAGTCTTCGGGCATTCTTTTCCGACTGGGTACCCGGGCTATTTTACCGAACACTAATTCATGTGGAGTGTATCCAGTGCCCTCGTGGACGCTGGTATTATAAGAGAACGCGGCCATGTCGGTCCATTCGTCCCAGTCACTGTATCTACCGATAAACATTTTCAAATATTCTGTTAGGACAAGGTGCGATCGCTCTAGAGAGCCGTTAGTCTGTGGGTGAAAAGCTGTGGTTCGAAATTGTTCAATTTTAAATTTTTGCGCGATAGTTTTCATGAGTTTACCAGTAAAATTAGCTCCTTGGTCAGTGAGGATGGCTCTGGGAGCTCCGAATTGACAGATAAACTTTCTTATAAATGCATCTGCAATTTTTTCCGACGTCGATTGTTTGAGTGGTTCACACACGAAATATTTAGTTAATAAATCTTGCATGGTTAATATGTAGGTATTTCCTTCTCTCGTGGTGGGTAACGGTCCTACTATATCTAAGGCTATTTTATCAAAGGCGCGTCCAGGCGTGTCTGTAAGGATCATTGGTTGCCTGGTTTTAACACGAACGAGTTTCTTCCGCATACAGTCTTCGCATTTTCGAATATAATCTTCAACGGCTTTCTTCATTCCTTTCCAGAAATAGTGGTGTCTAATTCGGTTATAGGTTTTTGTTACTCCTTTATGTCCAGCTAATGCAGACGCGTGATTTTCTGTAATAATGCTTTGTCTCTTTGATTCTTCGGGGATCTGAACTATTTGTAGGCATATTGTGACCTCGATGTCTTCCTCGTCGACGGTTTCGAGAATGTCCATAATAATATCTTGCCAACTTAGCTGATCAATGTTTGTCGTTTTGGCAATACTGAATGAATATATAGTTAACTCACGTACTACATCCCTAAGAGAAGAAAGGGCTGTTCTCCAATTTGTCGTGGTTAGGGGAATATTTTGTGTTTCCTTGATAACTAACCCTACGAGAATTTGTCCCTTTTTATATGACACATGAGCCCTGCCCAGAGTGAGTTCGTTTGCTATTGTCAGTTCTCCTGCTTCTTGTAACTGTTTAGCTCCTTCGTCGCAAGGTTTCCCATCGGCACTCAAAAGGAAGACGAGCGTTTCTTTACGTAGGGACAATGGGTCGCGACTGATGGACGGTACTATTCTGATTTCTCGGTCTGGGTCAGCTTCGTATTCTGCATCATGGGAATCGTCTTGCTCAATTATTGATAAATCCGAGTCGGATGTTGACTCGTCTGATACGTTTGATTCCACTTCGGAATCGGGATCCGTTTGTATCTGGGGAACTGGGGACTGCTGAGGCGAAATATGTTCGTAAGGGGTGGTTATTTGTTCCCCTTCATTTTCCTGATTCTTTTCTTCGACGCTACTCATTGGTTCTGATAAATTTTCTTTTGTGGATTCTACTGCAGATGTTGGACCTTTTCGTACCTTCCGGTGAGGCTGCATCCGCGTAGGTTTCGTCCTTAGATGGGGTTTATTTGTGGGTTCTGAAGCAGAGGTGGATGGTCGGGAACCCCGAGGTCTTCCAGGACCTCGTGTAGGTGGGGTTTTAGTTTCCTTAGTAGTCCGAGATTTTTTGGTATCTGGTGTGGGCCAGTCCACCCAGTCTTCGTCGGCTTCTTCTCGTGGCCGTATTGGGCATGCCTCCACTGTAGGGGGATTACGAGATAGAGCGTCGGCAAGTTTGTTGCTTTTCCCCGGTTGGTATCGAATTTCGTATTCATACTCAGCTAATTTTAAACGCCACCTAACGAGACGTGACGTTGGGTCTTTTACTCTATGTAACCAGATTAGTGGTTGATGGTCGGTAAATAAAATAAATTTCCTTCCGTATAGATAAGGTCGGAAGTGCCTAACGCAATATACGATGGCTAAAAGTTCCTTCTCTATGGTTGCGTAATTTATTTCTGCTTTATTTAGGAGGCGAGAGGCGTAAGCGATCGGTAACTCTTTTCCATCTATAGTCTGACTCAATATCCCTCCTATAGCGTAGTCAGAAGCATCTGTAGTGACGTGAAATTCCAGGTCAAAATTCGGGTATTGCAGGATAGGTTCTTTCTGCAATGCTAGTCTTAAGTGGTCAAAAGCCGTTTTCTGGGACGGTCCCCACTCAAATATTGTGTCTTTCTTCAATAGTTGGGTTAACGGACGAGCTATTTTAGAAAAGTCTGGGATAAATTTCCTATAATATCCGGTTAAACCAAGGAATTGTTTGATTCCTTTAGGTGTATTTGGTGCCGGGTAGTTTCGGACGGCTTCAATTTTTCCTGGATCAGGTTTTACTCCTTGTTCTGTAATTATGTGACCCAAATATGCGACTTCTTTGTGTACAAATTTACATTTCGAAGGCTGAAGTTTAAGATTCGCCTCTCTTAGGCGTTGAGCAAGTTTTTTAAATTTTATTAAATGTTCTGTAAGGGAACTCGCGTAAAGGACAATATCGTCCAGATATACGAACATTTCTGTGCCTTGGAGTCCCGTGAGCGTGTGATCCATTAAACGTTGGAAAGTAGCTGGTGCATTACAAAGTCCAAATGGCATTCTAACAAACTCATAATGTCCATGAGGTGTAGAAAAGGCCGTTTTAGGCGCATCTTCCGGTTTCATAGGGATTTGGTGAAATCCGGAAGCTAGGTCGAATACGGAAAAGTATTTTGCTCCTCCTAATTGGTCTAGTATTTCGTTAATGTTTGGAAGTGGGTATGCGTCAGGAACGGTTTTTTCGTTTAAATCCCTGAAGTCAATTACCATTCTCCACAAGAGTTCCCCATTGGGTCCTGGTTTTTTAGAGACGATCCAAATAGGTGAATTATAGGGTGATAATGACGGTTTTATAATGTCGTTA